>NC_133617.1:221213912-221508912 GCF_048593235.1 Sminthopsis crassicaudata | reverse complement strand
TGGTAGAGTAAGGTGGAGTGTCTTTGAGCTTCAGGGGAATCGAGATTCTTTTCTTTTAAGTTTTTTTTTTTTTTTATCATTTTAGACGGTAGTTAGTTATTAATGATAATAGTCAATCAACATCTACATTTTTCTTAGGGGACACCTATTTTAGTATATTAGGAGAGATAGCATCATGATTACATTACTTCTAGTTTAAAGCTATTTAATTTCCCACCCCCCCCTTCTCCAGGATGTCTAACTTTTAGGCTTATTGTTGCCAAGGTTTGAGGCTCAAAAGTTTCACCAGTTTCATTAGCTCCATCCAAGATATGGGAATGTTTCCTTAAGACTCAGCTGTTGGTGTTGTTTCCTAGGTTTCTTAGTAAACCCCATTGTATTGTAACCTTGCCAAGAGCTTCAAGAGAAGGAAAATGGAGATCCAGCCCTTTTCAGGTTTTAAACTTGGCTCTGTCAGGCACACAATGATTTTCCATGGCAAGAATTATTACATTGGAGATGGCATTCCCGGGCTACTATGACCAACAATCAATTTGACCTTATGAATGAGATGAATCAAACTGTCAAACCCCGGGACTGGAAAGTCAGACACCTTAAAATTCAGGCTATATTCAATGCAGATTTTTCTTTTAAAGGGAGGGGGGACCAGGATACAGGGAAACTGAGCAACCAAAAAACTCAATTGTGATATTCTTTCTATCAAATCATACCTGTAATTAAATCCACATCAGGCAATTAAATCCACCTGGGGAAGGAGAACAGCTTTGATATCGAACAGTATGATTAGGGCCAAGATTTAGTATTGCCTACACAAATGTAGGGAGCAAGTGTGAATTTCAACCCAATTAGCCTTTAAAAGCAGACATCAAGCCTCCCCTTCCCACCTCCCCACCCCCATACCCTGTTTCCCCTCAGTAAAGAGTCCTATAGAAGGGTGTTTGGTTACCAGTTTGATCCTAAAGGGAGTTAATGATCCCCATTTGGCAGGCCTCAAAGCCCTCACATTCCGGCTCAGTGACATTTTAGTAGAAAAGAGATTCTGGTTATTCTTCAAATGCGTGAATTGGCTAATAGAACCTCTTCGTTTACTTAGTGCAGATTAAACAAATCTGGAAATAGAAGGCTCGTTATCCAAAAACTGAGGGGGGGGGGCTAGCAAAAGAAGGGGTAGGGAAGTAGAAGGAAACAAAAGGGAGGGAGGAGAGGGTGGATTTTAACTGGAAGAGTCACAGATGGTGAATTTAACCTTTGCCAGAGTTTTCTTACATCGGGGGAAAAATCCATAATAACTGGCATAGGGAAGAAAAAAAGGTAATATACAGCTGTCAAATTTCTTTTAAGATTGTCCCATATATACCAATGATACCCATAGACCAGTATTGTGGAGAGCCCCTTTTTTATACATTTAATCCAGATTTTGGGGGGGCTGGAAAGAGATGGTAGTAGTGGTAACATGCCATCGGATGTTTTTTTTCTAAGGACAATCTTAGTTGAATAATTCACTTAGCACTAAGGTAGATCTGATGTTGGCTTTCCATCATTGCTTACCCTTCTAATTCTGGTGCTTCCTGTGTAGAGGAATCCGGAGAAATACAAACTGTGATTCTGGCTGAACGTTGACATCCATAAGTGTCTTTATAAGCATAATAATGCGTAGATAGAAAGTCTCACTACGGGACATTGGAATTTTGACCTTCCTGCTATTTCTCAAATCTTAATAAGTCTCTCTTCTGTTCTTACCTGACTCCCTTTCCACTGCATATATTTCTACTTGTTCACCAGATTTAGTCTGAGAAAGTAATAGTAATAATAACTAACATGTAAATAGCACCCTAAAGCTTACAAATATATATGCAAAGTATATATTGCCTCATTTAATTCTCACAATGATATTGTAAATGAGGAAACTGAGTCTTAAAGACTTACACACCTTCTCCCTAGTCATATAGCCTGTAAATCTTTGAGTTGAGATTTGAATTGGTCTTCCTTCTTTTAAATCCAACGCACCATTGTCCACATCACTACATTCTATTTACATAGGTCCTCTTCCACCTCCATGCTTGTATTTTTGCTACTAGACTGACACGGAAGCTATTCTGTCCCAGTTATTGGTTTAGATTGCAAAGTCTGGTCTAGAAATGTTTGTAGTATGAGGCAAGGACCTTAAACCATATCAGCGACACATGACATAAAGACACACTGTGCCATGAGGAGCTGAATGTGGCAAATTGTGTGACCTTCTTGTGGAATTAGGATCCTTTGTGTGATCTCAGTATCACAATCTTAAGCCCAGCCTCCAGGACATAGTTCTTAATTTATTCCTCAAATCTTGGTTCTTCCCTGATATTTACTACTGCTTTCAATATGGACACTGCCTTCAGCACTTTGTATCCCTCGAATCTGCTTCCAAGTTTACATGGCCAATCTGGTCCATCCCTGAACTAGAACATAATAGTCATGGTCTTTTTTTTTGTTTGTTTGTTTGTTTGGTTTTTTTTTTTTTTTTGTTTTGTTTTTTTTAGCTCTGCTTTCCAAGGCTTCAGTACAATTGTGTATTGGGCTCATCCTGTAGCAGGTCCCTAGGAGATTGAGAGGAATAGCACAAAAGATAGTGAGTAAAACTGTCTGGGTAAATGAAATCCAGTGGAGTGAGTATAGAACAGGTGTTCTTAATCTTTTTTGGTGTCATAGATCCCAATGATAATCTGTACTTATGAACTCCTTCTTAGAAGGCAGTTAAGTGGTACACTGGCTAGATCACCAGTGCAACCTTAGACACATAATGATTATGTGAGCCTGGAAAAGTCATTTAATGTCTATTTGCCTCAGATATTAAAAACAGCTACCTCCTATAGTTGTAAAATGAAATAATATTTGTAAGGCACTTTGTAAACATTAAAGTTCTTTAAAATATTATTTAATATTATTAATACTATTTTCAGATATATTTAGCATTATAAAAGAAATCAATTATATCACCATAATGATGTAATTTTCCTTAAGCTCAAGAATCCTTTGAAATTTATGACCAAGGAGCAAGGGGAAAGGGAAGAAAAAACATACATGATAACTTTATTATATATTTAAAAGGAATAACAAATTATAATAATAGATTTGCAGTTTCATCTTTTTATTTTATTGAGTTATAGAAATGCTTGTTTTATTCCATAAATTAAAAATAAAAAATTAATTTTTAGAAAAGAAATCAGTCACAGACCTTTGTAGAAGGTACATGGACCCCAGGTGAAGCTCTAGAGATTTGTGATTAGACAGAACCTTAGCTTTTACTCTAAGAACTTCATTTTATATAGGAAGAAATTGAATTGGAGAAATTTTAAGTGACTTGCCTAAGGTCACACAGATCATGCAAAGAGCCAGGGACTGAACACAGATTTTCTGGTGCTAAATATTTAAGGGACACTTGACGTTAGAATTTAGGGAGAAGTGTTGCTAGTAGAAGAGCAATGAGTGAGGTAGGCAGAGATCCAGCTAATGCCAAACTTGTTTTTCTGTGATACTTGCATCTAGGTAGTGGAATGAGATATTCAGATCTCAGAAACACTAAATGAGACCTTTGAAATGGATGCTAAAAAGCTAGGCAAAGCAATCAGTAACATGACTTTTATTCCTCCACTGAAGATGAAAATATCTCCGGTGTAAACCTCTTTAAAGAACAATTTCTGATATGACTTGCTGCAAGAGAAGAGAAAAATGGTGTGTGCTTAAGCATCTGAGCCTACTGCTGGAGAATTAATGGTTAATATAGAAAGCCCCACATCATCACGACAAAAGCATTTCTACACATTTTTATCACTTCCAACATATTTAAATTCTCAGCTGCATAGAATTGGGAGGCTAAGGATGAATCTGTCTTGGAGAAATAATGGAATTTTGGCTTTCAACCCACTCTTCATCCTGTATATTAAGTTCTCTTCTATGACATCATATAACTATCAATAAAATGAACACAGAATAGCTTTGCTTTGCCATGCAGTTCCCAATGATGATGTGAGATTAATTTTGCACATGCTCATTCCTTAATTGCTACTGCCTGGTTTGCCAGAAGCACGAATGTTTTTGGACATTCCAATGGCAATTGGTTTAATTTGCTAGGGATTTTCAGTGGTTCAACCTTCATACTTTATGTGAGTTCAGAAACAGGGAGGGGAAGGAAAAAGAGAACAGAATGATGAACTGATTAGGGAATTGTTTAAGAGGGAAAAAGTGAAAAGATTCATGAAATTTGGAGATGGAGAGATCTATTAGGTCATCATGTCCAGAGCAGGAGGGCTCCCTACAGTGTATTCATCAAGGTTTCATCTAGTCCTGTTTTAAATGATTCAGCTAATGGACTTTCCATAATCTTTCTTTGGAAAAATTGTCCCACAGTTTCAAAGGTTTCATGATTGGGAAATGTTTTCCTCAAGAGTCAGCTGAACATTTGCTTAAAGCTATTCTCCTTAAAGCATCCCTTTCATCACTGTAAACACTATGCTTCCTGCTGAGATGGTTTGAGCCTGTGAACTTACATACAGATGGTTATCATTTGCCACTGAACAAATTAGACATGTCATTGTTGGTTAGTTCTCTCTTGCTCTTGAAATTGTTTTATATTAAATTTTTTCTTTCTGTAGCCATACAGTTAGAATGTAAGCTCCTTGAGGGGTAGGGCCAGCTCTGGATCTCTCTTGGGTTAGTGTTGAGTGTAGCTCCTTTCTCACCAGAAGGTACATATAAAAAGAGCTGGCTCTAATTTTTAGTCCAACACCTCCTTTTATAGATAAAGAACTGAAGCCCATAGAATTAAGTGATTTTTTTTTAACCTATATAACACCGGTAGTTAAATGAACCGGGATTTGAACCCCAAATTGGTTGACTCTAGTTTTAGCTTTCTACTGAACCATGCTAACCTTGCCTAGGCTAATTTTTTAGAAACATGAGAATTAAAGCAGAAGGAATTTTAAAGTTCCTTTTCATTGTTGATGTTGCTATTTAATCTTTTTCAATTCGGTCTAACTCTTTGTGGGGTTTTTTTTTTTTTCAAAGAAACTGAAGTAATTTCCCATTTCATACTATACCTCAATTTACAGATGAGGAAACAGAGGCAAACAGGGTTAAGTTTCTTACCCAAGGTCATACAACTAGTAGTAAAGACCTAACACTCTATTCATTGCACCACTTACCTGTTCCCTTACAGCTCCTTTAGGCCTTCTCAATATCCATTTTATAATTGAGAAAGTTTGGCACTGGGTGCCTAAGATCACCCAGTTAACAACAACAATAATAGCTAGCAGCTTTAAGGTTTGTAAAGTGTTTTACATATGTGTGATAGAGCTTGTGAGATAGATGCTATTATTTATTTCATTTTACATATGGGGAAACTGAGGCTAAGACATTTCAATGCCTTGCCTAAGGTCACATAGCTAGGTAAGTGTTTGAGGCAGGATTTGAACTCAGCTTTCTAATCCACTCCTCTATTTCCACCGTGCCATCTAGGTAGTAAGTGGCAAACCCAAGGCTTATAACTAGGCCATTTATTTCTTACCAACATTGCTCCCACTACACCATGCTGCTTCTCACACTTTATTATTTTGGCTGAGTGCCTCTGAAGTCCCTTCTACCATATAATATCTTTCTGACTTCTTTAAAATTCATACACAGTTTCATGATTTTTAGCTGAAGTTTCACCTGTGATATATGTGGTTCTCAAATCTCAGGACAACAAAAAAGCTTTGAAGGATATGATGGAAGAAAGTTTTCCTTAATATTTTCTCTATTATTACTGCCCACTGGGGGCACTTGAGTCATGATTCATCAATGGAGAACAGTTGGAAAATGCATAGATTTGCCAGAAAGGTGTGGAATGTTAATTGGATCATTTATTGAGAGAACCAATCCGTTACCCACAAGTGTGTCTGGGAGAAGAGTGCCAGTAGGAAAAGCATTAAAAAGGGTTAGTTTAATGGGGGCTTAAAGGAAATGCTGTCCCTGTCATATCCTTCAGGGATCATGATGGCTGGTTTTATGGTGAGTCAAGATCAAATAACAATGTTGATGCTGATGCTGGATAATATGTGTATATTTATATAAAATATATATATATACATATAATATATATATATATATAATATGGATATATCTATATATATATATACACATATATAGATATATCCATATATATATATATATATATATATATATATGAAACACATATATGCAAGAGAAAGAACTTTATATATATGAATTAGTCGTCTCCCACAACAGCTCTATGAGGTAGGAGTTATTAAAACCATGAGGATATTGAGGCTAAGAGGTTAAATGACTTGTTAATAATTGTCAGAGATAGAATTTTAACTCAGAACCTTATGATTACAAGTCCAATATCTGTTCCACTGCTTTAATTAGAACAAGAATCAAGGAAGAGCTTTATTTAATAATAAATTAGTCTTAAATTGGGGTTGGTAGCTATGGTTAAGGTGGGAAGATAGAAAACAGTGTCCTCTTTGGAAGGGCCTTGATATTTTCCTCCAGTTCATATAGTGAAGGAAAAATATTTTTACTCTTCCACAAAAATATAACTACTTCCAGAATATTTGGATGTTTAATAGCATGGAACTTAGTATAAGCTTTCTTTCTGTGTTTTGTAGTTTTATCAGTTCTGGTTTCCATTTGCCAGTTTCTATTTGTTGCTCATAAAGTTTTATTTGAAAAATTTTTTTGTCTTGATTGATTGATCCAAGGGGAAAGAAACGTTTTCAACTATCTCTAGGTGGAAAGATTCAGGAAAAGACCAACGACA
This sequence comes from Sminthopsis crassicaudata, assembly GCF_048593235.1. Lineage (NCBI taxonomy): Eukaryota > Metazoa > Chordata > Mammalia > Dasyuromorphia > Dasyuridae > Sminthopsis > Sminthopsis crassicaudata. The sequence goes on along the minus strand of NC_133617.1, from coordinate 221,502,113 downwards.
GTAAGGGAAGAGAAACAAAGCATAATAATTTATTTGTAATCTTCTAGAAGGGGAGGAAAACTTCAAGCAGTCTAGCCTGGAGGTCAGCTGTCCTCTTTGTCTCTATCTTTCAGTTTTGAATTTCTTTCATAGAAGAAGAAGGTTGTCATATTTTATAGAATGCATTTGAAAGTAAGTGTTGGGATAGAAAGATATTGCTCAAGAAAGGCACATCCCAAAGAAACTAAAAAAAAAAAAAAAAAAAGGTAGGGGGAAGGACCTCCTTGTACAAAACATAAGAGCAGTTTTTGTGGTGGCAAAGAATTGGGAAATGAGGGGATGCCCTTTAAGTGGGGGAATGATTGAACAAGTTGTGGTAGATGATTATGATGTGATGTTATTATGCTATAAGAAATAACAAGCACAATGAGTTCAGAAAACCCGGGAAAACTTACATGAACTGATGCAAAGTGAAGTGAACTAGAAGAACATTGTATATAGCAACAGTAATATGTGGGGACAATCAATTGTGAATGAGTTAGCTATTCTCAGAAACACAATGATCTAAGACAATTTCAGAGAGCTCACAATGAAACATGCTATTCACCTCCAGAGAAAGAACTGATATGGTCTGAACTGTCCAAATGCTGCTCTCTCTGTCTGTCTCTGTCTCTGTCTCTGTTTTTGTCTGTCTGTCTGTCTCTCTGTTTCTATCTCAACCTCTTTTTCTCAATCTCTCTTTCTCTCTCTCTCTCTCTTTATAATCTTTATTATTGCACTCTCCTGTAACCTTTTTGATGAGTATTTTCCCTTCAATAATTCTTATTCTTCAAAGTTATGTATTCTCTATTAAAGACTGGCGTTTGATTACAAGTAACAGACCATGTTACTCACCTATTATTATTTTTGGTTTTAAAATAATACATTTAACTATTTTTAAAAAAGATGCAATGATGCTGCCATACCCAATTTTTTAAGCATTCTGTTTTTAGCATAGGAATTGGTGATCTTTGTCCACAACTAGTGGCCCATGAAACATCCTCCATTGTTTAACACACACCGGCAGTTTCTTTTCCCTAAATTTTCTTCCCAGCTTTTCCACTCACAATCAAAGAGAGTTCTTATCAAATCTCCTTTTCCATCAAGTTTCAGGATTTCCTTGTAGGCATCAAAGGCAATTGAAAAATGAATACAAATTAAGTGTTCCTTGATATTTCTACTTGCACTCCTGTCATGTTTGGGTCTCCTCAAGAGAGATGGAAAGGCATCTGAACCAGTCTAAATTCCTATTGAGGATTAGATGTTTCCTTTCCCTTCTTTGTTTTTGGACATGATAGGAACACTAGTGGGAGAACTAGCCCAAATCAGCATTTGCAATCCCATGAGATTTTCATGTGGTTGCAGCATCCCATGTGACCTGGCCATTGCCTTTTCTGGTTTCATCTTAAAGGCATCTAATTTCTTTAAGTATTCTGTGGTTGTAGCACAGCAAATCCCCATATAGTTACAGTCATATGCCTCCCACTCCAACACATTTTTACCCTTCTACATTTTTATTAATTTTCCTTTCAACCATTTATTCATTCAACATCAAGTGAATACAAATCACTGGTTAGGCACTGTGGGAAAAAAACATCCAAAGATTAAAACTCTTCTTTCATGGAACTCAGCTCATCATATGAGTATAGGGCAAAACTATGATTTCTTTTGCTTTTATTGAAATCTTCCACCACAACACTTCTGTGACTCTGAGGAAGAATCCTAAACTTTTCTGAGGCACACAGAGAAGAGACTTTCTTAGGATCACAAATCTATTACATCAAAGTTGGGAATTACTGAATGTCTTCCTGACTTCCAGGCCTAACATTATCCATTACTCCAAAATACCTCTGACCATGTTATTGTTATTGAAGCAACTAGATGGCACAGTGCATAGTGTGCCAAGTCTGGAGCCAGGAAGACTCATCTTCCTGTGTTTAAATCTGTCTTCCAACATTTACTAGTTGTGTGACCCTGAGCAAGTCACAATCCTGTGTGCCTCAGTTTCCTCATCTGTAAAATAAACTGGAGAAGGAAATGACAAACTATTCCAGTATTCCTGCCAAGAAAACTTCAAATGGAGTGATAGAGAGTGGGACGTGACTGAAAATAATGGAACAACAATAATTTACTGTGACTCTGACTTCAATTCTGAAGCCCAAAATTCTGTCCATTATTCTAAAATGTCTTTGATAATATGACACAGTAAAGTGGCACTTTCCTAAAGTCTTTAGATTCCACATGTTTTCCATTGGAATCCCCTCAGTACTTAGTCTTCTTTGGCCCTCAATCTGAGATGTTAAATAAACTCTGAAGAACCTTTATTTCAAGAAGGCTATAGTGGATGCTTAAATGTTTTCTTCCAGAAATTCTTCCCCATTTCCCACCCAAACCCTCCTCCCAATCACAGACTAGATGTTTAGTCCCTTCTAATTCTCATGTTCTGTGAATCTGTGAGTTCCTTGGCTGAGGTCACACAGCAATTCCACTGGATTTCTTTCTAGATAATCAACTTCTTTTCATCTAAAAAACAATGCAATTGAAGCTCTGATGATAAATTCCAGATTTGCTTTTTCTCCCTTAATAGTATCTAATTAAATTACATTCTGCTGCATCCCTTGATTTATGCCTTGTTCCGAGGTCAGAATTTTCTGTTTTGTTTTTTAAAGAAATAATTCAAAGTTTCCCATGTTCTTTGCAAGGACAGTCCATTCTCAATGAACTTTATATGTACCAGATCTCAAATCATAGGCTTAGAAATGTCTTTATCTACAGATGTCAGTAGATTCTAGTACCTAGGAATTTGTTAAGAAATACTTTTTAATCCATAAATTAGTATAATAATGATAAGAGGTCCTGGATAAGGGAAGACTATTAGCATGTGGCTGATTTCTTAGGGTTGTTTAGAGGGCCCCAGAGAGGAAAATGACTTGTGTCTATAGAAAATACATAGTAGTAATATAAATGGGGGGGAATGCCATTGTCCATCAAGTCAGAACTGGCTCCTACAATCATAGATTTAGAGATGGAAGAGGCTTTTGAAGCCATTACATCCAACCCTCTCATCTTACAGCTGAGGACCCTGACATTCAGAAATAAGTTAACTTGGTCAACATGGCACAGGCAACAGAGATGAGATTTGAACCCAATCCTCTGACTTTAGATCTGGTGCTCTTTCAGTGTCACATTGTCCATTGTCACATTGCTTCTATGTTTCCTTATAGCTGAACATAACTTGAGCCTTTTTTAAAAAGCAACTTCATGGACTTGGAGTCAGGAGATTTGAGAGCAAATCCTGACATCTTTTACCTATGTGGTAATGGTCAGATTCCTCTCCAAACCTTAGTTTGCTTATCTGTAAAATGGAGCTATTAATATTTGCACTATCTATTTGTACAGTTGGTTTTTTTGCAAACCTTAGAGCCTACATAAATGTCAGATTTTATAGATTTAGCATTTTGGTCCATTGTTTGCTGCGATGGGAAAAGGCTATTTTCTTAGTTGGCAAGGTCACATTTATGTATTACAATTCCTGATTCATGGGAGCAAAACATTCTTACAGTGAAAACAGCAAAGTAGCATTCTTCCCATGGATAGCCAGAGGCTTGGAGGAAGGCAGCTTCTGCAAGCTCATGGTTATTTCTTGGGCTCACAAGTTGGTGGGGGTGGGTGGGAAAGGAAGAAGGCAGCCAGAAAGCCCAAAACTGTCCTGAACTTGATGTTCACTCCTAAACAACACATCAATTAGCTGTTTTCTAAACAAACCTTGAGAACCAGTTATAAAGTCCACTGAAATATAATGCCAACTCCTTTAGAATACGGAGCTATAAAATTGACAAATCATTTCAGTTTAGCCTCAGCAGAGGGAAGAACAAGGAACCTTTTTTTTAAAAAAATTTTTACTTTATTTGAATATTGTAAATTAAACAATGACTTTCGTTCTCCTTGAATCACCCTGGGAATTCCTTAACTGGTCTTGATACTGAGCCAGAGAGAACTTTGGAACTGAGCTGTTTTAAGTGGATGGAGGAGTTTAAAGAAATATAAAGCTCCCCCCTAAGTGCAAGGTCTACTCAGGTTTACAATAGCGGGGGCTAGGATGGAAGGGAGTCTTATAGAACAACCCACTACCACTGAATATCAGGAACCCCAAGGCTCACATAATCAAACTCCACTGTGCCATGCTGTGGCTCTGAATGTGAATTTTCTAACGGCTTCTTTTCTGGCTTTTTCCCCCCACATGAGTCACTTGGTTGTCTCTCTAGTCCCTAGTTATTATTTATGACTGGCTCTGTCCTTTATAGTCATTTTTCTTTCATTCCTTTTTTCTAGGACATAGCTAGAATCTTTATAATTTCCTTTCCCTTTCCATCTCCACTTCAAGTCTCTTTGTGTCTTTGGTGTGACATCAGAGATGTCAGAGAGAGAGTCCTGGTCATTCTTTTGGAAGTGCCAGAAAAGTAGGATTAGTTAGATGCTAGGGTCAGAGCTGGGTAGGTCCAGAGTCATTAGAAAATAGCTATTAAAACTATATATATATATAGGAAGCATTGAATTTGAGGTGGGGAAAACTTGGGAGTGTGGCTGAAACCTGATTAGAATGTAATTGCATTTTTATTTATTTTATTATATATTTTGCAATGCAACATAGATAATGTTAATTGATGATTTTTTAAGTCGATATATGGCCAGCAGGGATCCTTTCCACTTGAGTTTGTTACTGTTATTGTTTTTCAGTCATGTTCAACTTTTCATGACTTCACTTGGGATTTTTCTTAGCGGAGATACTAGAATGGTTTGCCATTTTCTCCAACTCATTTTATAAATGAAGAAACTGAGACAAATGGTTAAGGGACTTGGCCAGTGTCGAATAGTTGATAAGGGTCTGAGGCTAGATTTGATTTTTTTTGTTGTTTTTTTCTTTTTTTTTTTTTCAATTTTGTTTATTTATAATTTTTGACAGTATATATACATGAGTAATTTTTTTTATAATATTATCCCTTGTATTCATTTTTCCAAATTATCCCCCCCCCCCTCTACTCCCTCCCCCCATGACAGGCAATCCCATACATTTTACATGTGTTACAGTATAACCTAGATACAATATATGTGTGTAAATCCAATTTTCTTGTTGCACATTAAGTATTGGATTCCGAAGGTATAAGTAACGTGGGTAGATAGACAGTAGTGCTAACAATTTACATTCACTTCCCAGTGTTCCTTCTCTGGGTGTAGTTATTTCTGTCCATCATTGATCAGCTGGAAGTGAGTTGGATCTTCTTTATGTTGAAGATATCCACTTCCATCAGAATATGAGGCTAGATTTGAATTCAAGTTCTCTTGACTCCAAGTCCAATGCCCTATCCACTATACCACCTAGCCTAGTGAGTTTATCACTATTATTGTATATACTAAAGGCAATAATTAAGATACCTCTGATTTACCCAACTAACTCTTCACTTGAATATAGTCAGGAGATGTTTCAGATGCATCTTCCCAGGAACTCTGAGGTGCCTCTGGGCCTAAAACAAAGCTAGTCATATTCAGAATAATTCAAGGGGTGTGATGGAACATTTAAGGGGTCCATAGTATTCCAATTGAGCTGCAACCACTGGCTCCCACTAGGGGGCACTATTTTGATATTCTGATTATACTCTGCTTTTGGACCCTGCCTCCAAAATGCAGATTGCAACCCATCCATACTTGGCCAACTTGGGTAGTCCTTGTCCACGTGATGGAGGTCTTCCTCACTTTCTCCTGACATCAGAGGTGGCTATTTACCTGTCCCCTTCTACTCAAGCCACAGTCCAGCCTGATTTTTTTCTTTCTAGGAGCATTCTGTGCTCGTTGCAGTTACTATGTTCAATAACTTTTCTTGTTTCCTCTTGCACATTCCAGTATCTCCTCCAGGTAAACCAAAAGGCAGAATGAAGCTATTACTCAGTCACTTCAAAAGAAATCATTCCTTTAATCTACTACTGTGAGATTAGAAAGCCAAGCACATTTGCTTGCATCTGAATGCTTTCAACATACACTGATGGGAAACCACAAACATGAAAAGCTTCTATGCAAAATAAATAAATAAATAAAAATTAAAAAAAAAACCCTCAGCAAAAAAAATCACGCTCGTGTTTTATGTTGTTATTGTTTGCATTGGTGTATCTGTCAGATTTATTTCAGTGTTTTAAATATATATCCATTCTTTTATTCTTCTTCACCCCTACCACATCAAACAGAGGATAAATTTCAAAATTTAATATCTGTGGAATAATTCTTATAAGTTTGCACCCAAAATATCTTGGTACCTTTAATACGAGGCTTAAGACCTAAAAATTGGAATATAAATTTAATTTTAGCCCATCAGATCATTAATCTTGAATATTGCAAGTCACTAAATTAGATTGTGTGGGAGATGACAGAGGAAGATAAAATACTCAAACAGTGCCAAGGTAGCGCCTATTGATAGAATTCTCACTGCCTCAATGAGGCAGTGATGTGGTTCACTGGACTGAGCATTGGGCCTAGAGTCAGGAGGACCCGAGTTCAAGTCCATCATTACACACTCACTAGCTGTTCTGTTTGTCTTAATTCCTTGGAGAAGGAATTGGCAAAACATTCTACTATCTTTGCCAAGAAAACTCCATGAACAGTACGCTGGAGTGGTTTGTCATTAATGGAATGGTTTGTAAAACTGCCTACATATATCTCTATATCTTGTTTAATCAAGCTAGATACTACACACCTTTTAATTGACGAGTCAGCATGTAGAGGGAAGGCATTAGCATTTGCTTTATAAATGCAAGTTATGCATCTTATCTTATTTTTTCAATTCAAAATTTTGTGTTCCAACTTTTCTCCTTTCCTTTACACTCCAAGACAGCAAACAATCTGATACAGATTAAACATGTACAATCCTTTTAAACATATTTGTCATGTTATGTAAGAAAAATCAGATCAAAAGGGGAAAAACACAAGAAAGAAAAAACAAACAACAGAAAAAGGTGAAAATTCTATGCTTCAATCAAGTCTCCGTAGTTTTCTCTTTCTCTGGATGTGGATGGCATTCTCCACCCTAAGACTGTCCTGGATCATTGCATTGTTGAGAAAAATTAAGTCTATCATAGTTGATCATAGGATAATTTTGCTGTTACTGTGTACAATATTCTCCTGATTCTGTTCACTTCCCTCAGTATCAGATTAAATAAGTCTTTCTAGATGTTCCTGGAATCAGCCTACACCAGAGATTCTTAATCTTTTTTGTGTGTCCTGGACCTTTTTGTACAAAAAATGTTTCGAGCAGTTCTTTTGGTTGTGGTAAAGACCTGAACAATGAGGAGATGGTCGCCATTTGAGGAATAGTTGAATAAATTGTGGTATATGATTGTGATGAAATACTGTTGTATTAAAAGAAATGATAAGCATTATAGTTTCAGAAAAACTTGGGAAGTTTTATATAAAAATATAAAAATATTTACATAAACTGATACAAAGTGCAATGAGAAGAACCAACAGAACATTGTACAGTGACAACAATATTATAATGATGGCCAACTGTAAAGACTTAGCTACTTGATCAAGAAAATGATCCAAGACAATTCCAAAAAACTCATGATGAAAAGTGCTATCCATCTCCAGAGAGATAATTGAATTCAGAGTGCAAATTGAAGTATTAATTTTTTCCTTTTTTATTTTTATCTTTCCATGTGTATATATATTTTTTTTTAAAAATATAGCCAATATGGAAATAGTTTGTACAACTTTACATGTATAATTATTTTCCTTATCTTTTTAAGAAGTATGGGAAGAGTGAGAGGAGAGGGAATTGGAATGCAAGATTTAAAAAAGGAAATTTAGATATAATTGGGAAATATTTCATAAAATAAATAATTTAAAAACTATTCTTTGTGAATAGTGGCTATCTCCTATTCCTGAAATGCTCTGTTTTCTCTTCTCTGTCTCCTTCAAAATTCAACTCAAACCCTACTTTCTACAGAAAGCTTTTCTTATCCTTCTTCCTCTGCTAGTGTTTCCCCCCGAGATTATTTTCAGTTTTATATCGACTATATCTTATATGTGTAAATTTTTACAGCTGTATCTCTCCATTAGAATGTGAACTCCTTGACAGCAGAGACCATGGTTTTCATCTATCTTTGAATCCCCAATGCTTAGTATAGTGCTTGGTAAGTCTATAATAAAATGCTCATTGAGTGACTGCAAAATGGTACTGAATCAACATAGTGTAATCAAAAACAGGGCAAATCAGGTCAAACAAATAACAAAAAATTAGTATCATTATGCTGTCCTAAGACTGGAAGCTCCTTCAGAGTAGGAATTGTTTCATTCTTTGAATTTATTATCTCCAGAGTTAAGTCTGGTGCTTGGCTGTTAAAAAATGCTTAATCAAGGCTGGTTGTTTGATAAACTGTAGGAAAACCACATCCATATTTTATATACTTTTCAACAAGTTCCTTAGCAAGATGGATGTGGGATAGCTCAGTGATGTCAAACTCAGAAGTGGAGACCACTAAATTATACATAAAGATCCTGAGGGCCACCTATTGACTTAGAAAACCATACATTAATCCCAGAAATTAAACCAGCACATTAAAATCAGAAAGGAAATACATTTTAAACTGGTCCAGGCTGTAGTAGGAAGTATTGTGGCTATATGTGGCCTGTGGGACACTTTAAATAACTTCATGCAATCTTGTGCTACACTGAACTGTATAACATCTAGAAAAAGAAGGTATTACCTTTTCTCTGCTTTGGCTTGGTCACAGCATATCTGGAGCACTTAGTGCCACAATTTAAGAAGGACATTGGTCAACCCAGAGAGCACACATAGATCAACTAACACATCCCTGAGACATGACAATGGAGAATTCCCTGTGAGGTGATTTAGACCCATTAATGACTAATATTCAGATCTGGTCAATCAACTGGCTGATCTGGGCAAGTCACCTCACTGTTTACCTTGCTTTCTTATTTGTAAAATGATCTGGAGGAGGAAATGGCAAATGACTCTAATATCTGCCATTTAATCTCAAATAGGGTCACTAAGATTTGGATAAAACTGAAACAACTGAACAAGTATCATGTAGAAAAAAATTATTCTCCTCAGGTAGAAGTTGGAAAAAGAGATTTAAGACTAAAAGGAAAAAATTTATAGAGATCTTTTAAAGTGAAATGGACTGACACATGAGATAGTAGGTTCTCTCTGACTAAAGATCTTCAAATAAAAGTTAGAATTTAGGGCCAAATGGAGCCTACCACTTGTTTTGGTATATGGCTCATGAGATAAGAACATTACATCTATCCATCTATTCATTTATCTAACTATATTAATATATATATGTGTGTGTGTGTGATGTGTGTGTGTGATGTGTGTGTGTATATATTACATATATACATATGCATATAAAAACTTATACACACTTGTATTTTAAAATAAAATTTTATTGTATTTAAAAATATAAAAATCATTCTTATGCAGTGAGAGGGATTTGCCCCTGGAACAAACTAGACTCGTAGGGTAAATGGACATTGGGAATATTGAAAAAAGGAGTTTCCTTGGTGAGATTTGGGTTGTACTGCATTAGCTATCCTCTGAGATATCAACAGCTACAATTATTGATTCCAGTCCTAGCAAATTTGTGGGGAGAAGGATTATATAAGGGGCTACATGGACATAAAGAGACCCAAATGTCAATATTAGGTTTTTAAAGCTTATCACATGCATAAAACAAAATAGAAACCAATCTTAAATTAGGACAAAAAGGGAGATGACATAATGACATAAAATTTCATTTCTTCATCTAATTTGTTGATGTTTCTCACTTGGATCAGTTCTATAATGTCTTGGGCAATAAAGGTTCCTAAGATTTATTTGCCTTTTTTTTTTTAATTTTTAGGATAGATTGGAGAGAGATGGAGTCTAGGAGACAGAGCTTTCTTTGGCAGCTTGCAAGCTGAATTCTCAGTAGGAGCTGAGGAGGTAGAATTTCTCAAGGAAGACCTAGGGTAGGAAGAAGTATTTTCCTTTCACATGTGAATGAACATCTGCCAGCAGTTATAGGCTGCTGATTTAAGGATCAAAATTGTATGTTTGCTTTTACAGTGTGATGATTCTTTTTTCTGACAATGGGATCCCAGTCAGCTGGAGGATTTTTTGGCCTTCCTACTCAGTAGATAAATGACCATTATGGCCTAGAATAATGTTTTCTTCTTTTCCTCACTGGGTCTCCATGTTTCCTGTAGAGGAAATGATTGGTGCTCACCCACCTTGGACCCCAATCAGAAGAGGGCAGCCAAAAAAAAAAAAAAACCCAAAACACTATCTCTCATGGATAGAGGAACTTCTTGGGGTAGAGAAATCATAAGGCAGTCAGTAATAGAGCTGGACAAGTCTCCAAAAGGTTAACTCTGATACTCAATTGGAACTGAGTCCTGACCAAGTGGAAATGGCTTATCTGTCTTAGCCAGGCCCTTGGAGTCACTTCAAATGGTAGTTAAAAGAAATGCTATAAGTGGATTAGCTCTAGAGATTAGTTTGAGTATCCTGTGTTGAAAAGCTTGGATTTTTTTCTCTCCAGAGACCCACAGGATTTGCTACAGGGACCTGGATTTCTAACAGGTTTTGAAGCAGCTGTCACACAGAACTGACTTAAGCAGGCAATAGCGGTATTCCTAAAAGCAACCTACTCAGGCGAGGGACATTGGTCCCTAGGAAGTTTGGATGAGATTCAAAGGAAACAGGTGCCATTCGATTGGTTTCCTTGTGCACAAAAATTTATTTGTTTGAATTTATTTTCCACTTACTCTCCAGACTTGGTTTAGAAAATAGCACTAATATAAAGTGTTCTTACTTATTGTAACCTTCTACTCATTCATAATAAGCATCTGTCCTTTCATCCATACTTGGATCATCCCCTTGTGGATGAAGCAATCTATCCTTCTATCCCTTAGATGTAAATCTTTAGTTTCTGTGACAATAGTGAAATATCATCTGGTATCAACCATTCTGGGCATTAGCCTCTCTGAAATTAGCTAGGTCAAAGATTTTAAAATGTGATAATAACCTCACTTAGGGTCACATAATTGAATGTGAGGATCACAAAATCATAATTTATTATCAGTAAGAATTTGATTTTTATATCTATTTTATATACCTATATAGCTAGGATCACATAAAATTATTTTTTTTATTAAAGGTTTTTATTTTCAAAACACATGCATGGATAATTTTTCAATATTAATCCTTGAAAAACCTTGTATTCCAATTCTTCCCCCTTACTCCCTCCCCCAGATGGCAAGCAATCCAATATATGTTAAACATAATAAAAATAGATGTTAAATCCAATATATGCATACATATTTATATAATTATCTTGCTACACAAGAAAAATCAGATCAAAAAGGAAAAAAATGAGAAAGAAGATAAAAACAATAAAAAGAGTGAAAATGCTATGTTGTGATCCACACTTAGTTCCCAAGGTCCTCTCTCAGGTGTAGATGGCTCTCTTCATCACTGAACAATTGGAACTTGTTTGAATCATCTCATTGTTGAAAAGAGCCATGTCCATCAGAACTGATCACTGTATAATCTTGTATCGCCGTGCATAATGATCTCTTGGTTCTGCTCATTTCACTTAACATCAGTCCATGTAAATCTCTCCAGGCTTCTCTAAAATCATCCTGTTGGTCATTTCTTATAGAACAATAATATTTCATAATATTCATATACCACAACTTATTCAGCCATTCTCCAACTGATGAGCATCCACTCAGTTTCCAGTTTCTTGTTACTCATGTAAAAATTTCTCAGGCAAAAAGGGATCATGAGTAGGAAAAAGTTTAAGAAGCCCTGAGCTACGAGAAGCTCCTACTTAGATCACAAGTGTAATGTCAATAGCCAGACAGATGACTTTTCCAGCTTGCTTATTCTCTGCTGAAAACCTTTAAGAACTCAGGATTTTCTCCATAGTACAATAGACTGATTTAGTTATTCATTGAGAGGGACCTTAGAGGACAGTGCTTAATTTCTTTACTTTATAAATGAAGTATCTGCGGCACAAAATATCACTCCAAATTACATAACTAGCAGGCATCTGAGGTGGAATTTCATCTTAAGTCTTTCTGATTTCAAATTTATCAGTTTATCTATTATATCATGTAGGCTACCTTCTGAGTAGGACTTTATTAGAGGTTCACTGATTCACAGAACATTATCTTTGGATTTTAGAGATAAATTCAACTAATTTCTCATTTTACATGTGGGGGAACTGAAAGTCAAGGCAGGAAAGGGTTATTATCTCAGGCCATACTATAAGCTGGTGGGCCTAGAATACAGAGCTATTGCTTTCTCTACTACATAGACTCTCCATTATGGCCTAGTTAAAAGTATACCAGAAAGATTAAATCTATTCTAATTCACTATTTCGGGATGACAAGATAGTAAAAAAAAAAAAAAAAGAAAGAAAGAAAAAGAAAAAAGATTAATAGAATTTAGAATTTATAGTTGTATCAAAGAGAAATTGAGTCCTGAATAAGAGCCAGCCATGGTGAGGAGTGTCTTCCTGGATCAAATATTATATGAAGACATAATCCATGCTGTTTAACATAGGCTAGATATAAAATAGAGATGTTGCCTGACTGTGTTTGGAATACGTGTTTCCTCCTGGGTTTATCCCATTTTGGGATAGACATGACAATTAGGACAGGGTCCAGAAGAGCATTGGAGACTATTTCATGTGAGGAGCAGTTGAAAGAATAAAGTGCCTGTTTTCTCTTAGCGAAGAAAAAGGTAGAGCTAAGACAGACATCAATCAGCAAATGTTTATTAGACACCTAACATGTGTTAAGCACTATGCTAGGCATTGGATAAGAGATAATTTTGAGTTTTTGAAAAGCTATCCTATGATGTTAGAATCAATCCATCATGGAACCTCTTGGTTGGAAGAGGCCTTAAGGGCCCTCTGGTTTAATAGGGTCAAACTCAAAATGAAATAGGGGCACTGAACCATACACAAGAGTAGCTAGGTATCTCAATAAAAAGGGCACTGGGCTTGGAATCAGGAAGACTCCTCTTCATGAGTTCAAATCTGGCCTAACACACTTAACCTTGTTTGCTTCAGTTTCTTCATCTGTAAAATGAGCCAAAGGAAATAGGAAAACACTTTAGTATTTTTCCCAAGAAAACTCCAAATGAGTCGGATGTGACTGAAATAACTCAACAACAACAAAAATCATACAAGGATCCCAGCAGGCTGTATATAGATTTAAAAAACCATACATTAAAATTTATCATGGTTTTATTATATTTTTATACATTTTGTTAAATGTTTATTAATGACGTTTTTATCTGGTTCAAGTTGCACTTTTGAGTGGTGTGGGTTGAGTGCTTGATTCCTGTGATTAAGTTTGACCTCTACTTGAATTACATCCTTTTACAACACAGCCGATATGTCGTCATACAATCTTTACTTGTAGCCCATAAATGAAAGGGAACTCAATGCCTCTCAAAGCTGCCCATTCTACTTTTAGGTAACTTTACTCATTAAGAAGTTTCTTCTTATGTTTCAGCTAAATCTGCCTTTAAGTAACTTCTACGCATGGCTGGGGGCTTTCTAAGGCCTAACGGTGTAAGCTTAGTGCTTCTTCCATGTGGCACTTTGAAATACTTGAAGAAAGCTCTCATCTCCCTCCCAAGGCTTTTTTCTATGCTAGATATCCCCATATTATCTATTTTCCTTATATGGCTTGCATTAAGAAGTCTGCGCCATCCTAGTTGCCTGCCTCTTCCCACTTAATAGCTTATAAATGTCCCTACTGAAATGTAGCAGCCAGACACGAACTAAAAGTGGGATTAAACTGCATCTGCCCGAAATGAGAAGGCAGACCTCAGATGAACTGATGGAAGTTATGGAAAGACAGATTTTAAATTAATAATAATAAAAAAGGAAAGACAAATTTTAGCTCATAATCAGGAAACATTTTTTAACAATTGTATCTATCCAAAAGTAGAATAGGCCAACTCAGGAATTAATTTCTCATCACTTCAAGTCTTCAAGTGAGAAGTAGGTGTCAAGTTATTTATTTTTCTTTTTTCAAATTTAATAATATTTTATTTTTTCCAATTACATGAAAAGACAATTTTCAACATTCGTTTTTGGAAAGATTTTGAGTTCCAAATTTTTTTCCTTTCCTCCTTTTCTCCCTCTCTCCAAGAGAGCAAGCAATCTGATATAAGTTATACATGTTCAACCATGCAAAACATATTTCCACATTAGTTATGTTATGAAAGAAGAAATAGATCAAAAGGAAAAAAAAACCCATAAAAATAATGCTTCAGGGTAATCAAAGAGCATCAAGATTCTAGGCCTGGATCTACTTCTCATTGATTCTGTGCCCATGGAGAAGGCATTTTTCTGAGCTAATTTCACCTTCTATAAAATAAAAAAAGTTAGTGCCTCAACCACTGGTCCCATAGGGCTAAGAAAATTAAATAAGAAAATGCATTTTGTGAAGGTACTTTCAAAACAGTAAAGTTTTGAAATTGGAAGCCCAAGAGTAGTATCTTTATTTGTCTCTTTCTATATAATATAATGGTATATAGTACTGGAGATATATAGTAATGGAGAGTTTTAGTTGATTGAATGTTAGGTAAATCAGAATTGATTGTGCTGCCTTGGAATATAAAAATATAATGTAAATATTAATTATAATGTCAGGCTACACAATGAGCTCCACCAAATGATTATTTGGAGAAAGCATACTACTGAAATATAATCCTAAGCATGACTAATAAAAGTTATGAATGACTATAAAATAACTAATAAAAATCTCTCTCTCTCTGTCTCTCTCTCTGTCTGTCTGTCTCTCTCTCTCTCTCTCTCTCTCACACACACACACACACACACACACACACACACACAAATACACAAAATTGACCACAAAGCCTCTAGTTAGGAATTAGCTTATACCACTCAAATAACTATAAAAAATATGCAAAGCTGACAGATAAGTAATAACAATCTTATCTTTTAATCAACCATTTTCATGAAAAGTTAAAAATAAGGAAGCTGTTTATATTTTTCTTTCTAAAAACAGAAGTTACTGGCAAAGATCTTGCTTTTCCACTTTGCTGAAGAGCATGGTTTTAAAGAGAAGGCTCATTTCTTACAAGCAAAAAAATAAAAATATCGATTGTAGGCATTAGCAAACCTGCATATAGAGATGAGTTTAGCTTTCTATTCTGAATTGGCCTGGGCATGTCAAACACACAATGAGTCACTGTTGGTTCTGTATTTACAGAAACAGGATCACCAGGATCTTTAGTCTTGCACCAAAAGTGGAGAAACTTATGCTTGGATGAAAAGGAAAGGCAGCTGACAGTGAATGATGGGAAAGCTATTTAAAAACCAGATCATCAAAGGAGCCTGGTATAGTCCCATAATTGAATGCTATCTTTAAAAAAATCTCAGAACATTTTCTTTCTCATGTCTGAAGTTCATTTTCTTTTCTTTTCACATCTTTGATTGGAGTTCATGATTTCGTAGGAACACCTTATGTACTGACTTGTTCTATCAATTTTTTTTTATAATTACTACTATAACTGTATTTCCCTTCATTTATTCTCTTTCACCCAGTCTCTCCTCAAAAGTGTTGTGGTACTGACTGCTCCTTTTCCCAATATGGCCTTTCTTTTTATCAACTCCTCTTCCCATATCCCATTCTCCTCCTATTTTCCTGCAGGGTTAGATAGATTTTTATACTCCCATTGTAAGTTTTTTTTCCTCTTTTAGCCAATCCTGATGAAAGTAATGTTCATTTCCCCTCTCCCTCTCTTTCCCCTCCACTGTAAAAGCTTTTTCTTGTCTCTTTTTTATGGCATATAATTTGCACCATCCACTTCTCCCTTTCTCTTTTTCCCAGTACATTCCTCTCTCACACCTTAATTTCATCATTTTTAAAAAAGATATTATTCCTTCATATTCAACTCATATCTGTGCCCTCTATCTATATATACTCCTTCTAAATGCCATAATAATGAGAAAATTCTAATGAGTTACAATTATCATCCTCCCATGTAGGAACATACACATATAAACCTTAAGTCCCTTATGATATCACTTCCTGATTACCTCCTTATGCCTCTCTCCAGAGTCTGATATTTGAAAATCAAATTTTCTATTAATCTCTAGTCTTTTTTTATCATGAATGTTTTGAAATCCTTTGTTTCATTGAATGACCAACTTTTCCTCTGAAGGATTATACTCAGCTTTGCTGGGCAGATTCTTAGTTGCCATCCTAGCTCCATTGCTCTCTGGAATATCATATTCCATGTCCTCTGGTCCTTTAATGTAGAAGCTGCTAAATATTGTTTTATCCTGACTGTGACTTCACTATATTTGATTGTTTCTTTCTGAATACTTGAAATATTTTCTCCTTTATCTGGAAGTTCCAACATTTGGCCATAACATTCCTGGGAGTTTTCATTTTGGGATCCTTCAGGAGATGATTATTGAATTCTTCAATGTCTATTTTGCCCTCTGGTTCTAGAATATCAGGACAATTTCCATATAATTTCTTGAAAGATAGTGTCCAGGATATTTTTTGGTCATGATTTTCAGGTAGACCAATAATTTTAAAATTATCTCTCCTAGATCTATTTTTCAGATCAATTGTTTTTTCAATGAGATATTTCACTTTTTTTAAATTTTGCTTTGTCATATCTTGATTTCTCATAAAGTCATTAGCTTCCATTTGCTCAATTCTATTTTTTAAAGAATTATTTTCCTTAATGAGTTTTTGTACCTCCTTTTCCAAGTGGCCAATTTTACTTTTTAAGGCATTCTTCTCTTCCTTGGCTTTTTGTATTTCCTTTTTCACCACTCAATTCTTTTCCTAATTTTTCTTTTTTTGCTTTTACTTGATTTTCAAAATCCCTTTTGACCTCTTCCTGGCCTGAGCCCAATTCTTATTTTTCTTGGATGTAGGAGCTTTGATTTTGTTATCATCTTTTGAGGATATGTTCTGATCTTCCTTTTTAGCATAATAGCTTTCAGTGGTCAGAACTTTTTTCTGTTGTCTGCTCATTTTCCTAGCCTATTATTCAACTTTTAGCTCTTCGTTAAAGTAGGGCTCTGTTTCCAGGGTGGAGGTGCACTGTTCCAAGTTTCAGGGGTTTTGTGCAGATATTTGCAGAAATCCTTCTAGAAACTTGACCATATGCACTCTTTTTTTGCCCTAGAGCTGTTAAAAGTGATCTCCTTTTTCTACTCCCTCTCCCTTCCTTTCCCTCCCTCTCTTTCTCTCCATTTTTCCCTCCCTCCCTCTCTTCGTTCCTCCCCACTGTAGCTGTAAAATCTAGCGTGCTAAAGCAACAGAGTCCTTGCTTTGCTGACTGTGGGGTCTCTGGGCTGGGGCCGGAGCTGTCCTGGTATAGCCTGCACTAGGACAGTACTCCCCATTGCCACAGACCCTTTCAGCTGACCTTCTGAAACCTCCCTTGTGTCCTTAGCGGAGAGCTGCAGAAGCCTCCAGCACTGCTGCTAATTCAAAGGTCCTGCCTCACTGCTGCAGGGGTCTGGGACAAACTGGGTGGGGGCTGGGTCTGGCTCTGGGGCTATGGCTGGAGCTGCACTGGCAAGACCTGCTCTGTGGTTGCATGCTGGGCTCCCACCATTGTTCTACAGACCTTTCCTACTGTCCTTCCAGGTCCTCTTTGGTGGACTGAGATATCTGGAAGCCTCCTGTACAGACCTTGTCTGTTGACCTTCTAAATTGCCTTCAGCTGAAAAATACTCTATTCCATCTTTTTTGAGTGTTCCTATGCTCTAAAATTTGTTTAGCATCGTTAATTTGGAGCTGTTTGAGGGAGAGGTTAGGTGAATTCCTCCCAATTCTTCTTTTAAAGTATAAAGAAAAAAATAAAGAAAATAAAAAGTCTTGTTTTGCCTTCTTGATATAGAGTGCAGAATCTGGACTAAATTCAAATCTAGTCTTAGACTCTTACTAGTTTGTGATGGAAAGCAAGTCACTCACCCACTATCCAATATTATTGTTAGGATAAAATGAGATAATATCTATAAAGTGATTTTCAGACCTAATGATAAAAATCCTAGCCATCATCTGGAAAGAAAACAGCTGAAGCATTTTTACAAAGTATATCACTAATCAATTTATTAATAAGCTTTTATTAAACACTTACTTTATGCTAGATAGTGTACTAGGCCCAGTGACAATTAGTAAAGGAAAAACCTAGGGCTTTCAGGGGAGCTCGCCCTGAACTTTGCAGAAAGTCCTGAATTCACTCTATAGCCACATCACAGAATCTCCAACTTAGAACCTGTGACCATTCGTTAGCAGTCAAGCCTTTATTGGATATTCACTGTTTTCTTGGCAGCATGGGTTACAAAGACAAAATCAATATTATCTTTGCCACCCAGCTTAATTGTCATGGGGAACATAACATGTACATATATAAGGATATAGAAAATGCATTAAAAAAAGTTTTTTATTTTCAAAATATGTCAAGATAGTTTTCAATATTCACCCTTACCAAAAAAGGTGGAATTGAAACAATTATGTTCCAAATTTTTTATCCCTCCTTTCCCCCCACTCCCTCTTCCTAAACAGCAAGTAATCTAATATGTCAAACATATAAATTTTTATGTTTCTACAATTATTATATTGCACAAGCAAAATCAGATCAAAAAGGAAAAATGAGAAAGAAAATAAAATACAAGCAAACAACAAAAAAGATGTTAGAGATGTGTATTGTATTTTGTATTTGTGTATTTGTATACACAAATAAAGGCATCATTAAATAAAATGAAAACCATATGATTACAAAACTCATGAGATATATAGTTAGAGCAGCAGTTAGGGAAAGCAATTAGGTCCTTAGGATGCATCCCTTCCCCTCTTAAGTCCTAAAAGCTTTTATGATCTTTCATAATCAAAGGACCCACAAATAAATTTCAGGACAATCCATCTGAGAACCTTTTAAACCCCAAGATGCCTAACTACCCCATGTGCTAAACCACTGCTTATTTGTTCACCATAATATTGGCTGGTTTTAGGGTAAGGAGATGAAGTTAAACCTCTCCTTCCCAGGTCCATCAGACTCCTAGCCTAGACTAACATTATAAATTATAAAATGATAGCTTTCTATCACTCCCATCATTATCACCACTACCATTACCACTTACCATATCCCCTTTTATATTGAAGGAGTGATACTAGTTATCAGAAGACCTTTTGGGCCAGGAAATTATATGAGATTTCTCATTCATTCATTCGTTACTCAAATAAGATAATATTTATAAGCACTTAACTGTAGCAATATATAAATGTTTATTTTCTTCCTCTTCCTTCCCTTTGTTCTGAATGCTTGTCAAGGAGAGCAAATGGAAAATAAGAAAAAAACACAATCAAAATTTGTGGACTAAGTTGGAAGGTGAAGTTAGGTAAACCACTAAATTTCAGTGTTAAGTCAATAAGCATTTATTAAATGCGTACTAAGTGCCAGGCACTGTGCCAAAATAAGGAAAAAGCATATTCTCTGTCTTCAAAGTGTTCACAGTTTTATGGAGGAGACAACATGCAAATTACTACATGCATGCAAGATATATACTAGGAACTTAACTCTAGTCAACCAAAACCCTAATAAATTAAGGTGATTTGACTTAAGAAAATTCATGTTTAAAAAAATCGAGACTCTGATAGGGGATTTCTTAATCTACTTACTAGGCTCTCTGGTTGCAGAAACCATCTTAAATTTATACGACAAAGACTTTTCTTTTTACTTATGTCATCTCCAAGCAGAGATATTATTCAATTGAATTAAATTCAACATTGATTAAACAGCTAGTATATGTCAATCATTTACTAGGTTCTATCAATACAAAGAAAAAAAAAGATTTGACCCCTGTCCTCAAGAAGCTTATATTCTACTGAATGGCTCCAGGCATTTTTTATATTGAAAAAAGAAAATAAATGATGTTCACTGATTTTTAGCTAAAACTTTTTTTTGTTTTTAAACTGCGGAAACATTTTCTTCTAAAATAAATCAGTTGAGAAGAGTCTAGTCTGAGACATCCTATCTGAGCTGTAATCATATGCTAGCAACCATTTAGTTTTGTTTAGCACTGGAATAAAATACACAGGATTTTGGTTTCATTAATTAAACAAAATGGAAGAAAATGCCAAAGGAAAGAAAGTTGATGTCTTAGCCTTAAATGATGGGGTCCTTTGGTCCCATGTGTATAATGCATCTGTCTACTCTAATTCACTAGATGGAGTTGTACCAATTTTGTATATGGAACCAATAAACGGCCTTTACAAATCCATAGAGCCTCATTCCCTCCCAAACTCTCGATTCTCGATATCATCATCTCTTAGGCTTTATTTTCTTTTCTTAACGTTGTTAAACCTGAGACCAGCATTTTCCAGACTGTTGGACGAAATCACACAGAAGGGGGAGTGAGTTGAGAGAGGATGCTGGAATAATTCTCCCTGTGTGTGTGTGTGTGTGTGTGTGTGTGTGTGTGTGTGTCTACCCTTCCCAGACTTGTGGTTGAAGAAATGTTTTGCATAAGAAAGCTTTTCATCTTGGGCCAGACTCTTGATCTTCTCTCATTTCCCTCCCCCTTCCCCTTCTGCCTTCCCCCACCAAAAACAAGAACACCAGCTAGGAAAGGGACAGGCATATGGTAGGAAAAACCTTGCCCTGCTTTCATGTGAACCAAGTGCAGGCTGGAACCATTCCCATTGTACCCTACAGTGTCCTGCTGCATTCATGATGAAGGCTAGCCAGGGAGGAAAGAAAAAAAGACCACTGACATCAGATACAGGTGTTAGCTCAGCTAAAGACTTTGCAAGGACCATACAAATTTTATTCAGAATTGGAGAGCACTGTTTTCACCACAGAAGAGATCCACAAAAATGGAAATAGAATTCATTTTATTCATTCTCACCCCATAGAATCAATCAGTTCCTTTTATGTACCTTTTTTTCAGTTCCTGTCATGTACCAAGCAGTATGATATGAGGATACAAAAAAAAAAAAAAAAAAAATCAAACCTTCCTTCCTCGTAGAGGGAGAGTACGCTTGATGGAGAGCCAGCAAAGGCCTCAAATAAAAGGAGTTGCAGCTGTTGAATCTATTTATTTTTTAGGGAAGACTATTGGGGTTAAGTGACTTGCCTAAAGTCACACTGCTAGTAAGTGTTAAATGTCTGAGGCCGAATTTGAACTCAGGTTCTCCTGATTTCAGGGCTGATGCTCTTTCTAATGTGCCATCCTGCTGCCCCACATGTGTTGAAGGAAATCAGGGATTCTAAGAGATAGAAAAGAGCACATGGATGGAGAAGATGCTTCGAAAACATAGAAAACAATTGTTTTTGTGTTGTCTCAATATGAACTTTTCTTTTAAATCATGGATTGGCAAACTGGCCTAGGGCTCAAATCTGGACCTCCTTTTATTTTTGTACTGCCAACTTGTTAAGAATGTTTTTGTTTTACACTTAAAAATATAATAAAACTATTTTAAAATGTAAAAAAAACATTCTTGCCTCGAGGGGTTATACAAAAACAGGTAGTAGGCAGGATTTGGCCCGTAGGGCATAGTGTGCTGACCCCTGTTTTAGATTCACTGAATGTAACTTCAATGGTTTTCCAGTTTATTAATAGTTCATAAGCATATATATGTATATAAGCAGATGCATAAATACATGGGGGAATTCCTCTCTCTCTTTCTCTCTCTTACTCTGTCTTTATGTGTCTGTCTGTCTGTGGTATTTAGAAAACTTTTTAAAATTAAAAAAATCTTATATCAGTGACCACAGTGAACGTTTGTGGATCTGAACTGCATCTAATAATAATTTTCATTAGCAAGTACTAACATAACAATTACAGATATAGTAATTGACCTTTAATTTTATCATAGTCAGGCTTTCCTTAAAGCAAAAACAGTTGCTGAATTATAAGCCAATTTAAAGCACATGCGCAAAATGTTTTAGGAAGTGTCAGAAAAAGTTAATGTGGTTTATTTGGGAAACATGCCTTTGGATAGTAAATGAGTTTATGAAATTAGTCATCAGGGAGCTAAGAAAATATTGGCTCAAAGGAGGAGAACTTTTTAAGATATGAACAAAAAAAAAAAAGGATGAGGTTATGGAGAGGAAGCTTTTGTGATTGTGAAAAAGCTGTCTTTTGAGTTAAAAAAAATAAAACTTCCTACTTTCAAAGAGTTTATATCCTATATAAACATAGACTAGTGTGTCTGCTTACTCTTGGGTTAGTCTTGCTTCGGGTGATAGTATGACTCTAGACAAGTCACTTAACCTATCAGCTTTCTAATACTCTATATTGTAGATCATATTGTTAGAGGAAGTCCCTTACTGGAAACTCTCCATGACTTGGGAAAAGGAATCAGAATCACAGTATAAAAAGGACAATAAAGGTCTCCTAGTACAACCCACTCATTTTAGAGAGGAAGAAACCTATCCAGAAATAACAATTTGTCTAAAGATATACCAGGAAGGGATATAGTTGGGATTTAAACCCAGAGCACCTGAGTATAACTCCAGAATAATTCTACAGAATATAATGTCTTAGTCAAGAATTAAGAATTAATCAATCAACCAACAAGGGAAAGGTGTGGTAAGAAGTAAGGCCATTTCTAGAAGGAGGAGAAGGAAGAGAAAGTTCACTCTGAATAACTTCAATTTTTGTTGTAAAATATGAGGCAAAGTCCTCGGTTGAGAAAGTGGGGAGAACAGGAGCTATGAGAGACTTGAGAAAGGATGTAGAGGTTTGGAAAAGCCACCTTGGAAAGGTGATAAGGGAAATAGAGTATTGCCTAGCTGCAATAAAGGCCCAGTTGAGGTTGTGGAACATAAATTTGTAGTGGACCCAGTTAGGATGGTTGTGTGATTTTCTCCATCTTTGTTCACTGCTTGTGTGTAGTCTGAAGGTGGTGAATGGTGAGAGTAATTTCAGGCTAAGGCTTGCTGAACATAATCAGTGATATTATAAAGGGAGGGAAGGGATTTAAGAGAAAAGGTGATGTAGAGTTGAATTGGTTCACCAAGAATTCAACATGGGGAAAAGAGTAGAGAGTGGTTAATGCAAGGAAGGTGGTTGGGAGAAAACTGAGGGGTCAAGGGACTGAGTGGAGACAGAGAGTCAGATTTTGTAAGGGAAGCCAGAGGAAGAGCTGAAAACTTAATACATTTGGTCAGATAAGGGGATTTCAGAATTCTTGAACCTAATTGTGGTACCTTTGACAGCAAGATCAATGGTATGTTCTTCACACCAGAGGTTCTTCACAGTCCAGTGGGAGAATGACTTAGCAGTAGGAGGCAGAAGTTGTTTTATGCTGGAAGTAGTTACTTTGGAGTAGATGGAAAATACTGGGTCCATCCCTTGAATTTTTCCCTCAAGTCCATTCCATGTTCAGTAGGAGATGGAAAATACAAAGTACTGGAATTGTCTGAGAGCTATGTCTCTGCTTCTCACCTAAGGAGATTGGCAATAAACCTCTAGCAGAAAATGATGGACTGTGCAAGGGAAAATCCTTTGGAAGACCCTCAGTCAGATCCTTTGTAACCTTTCCTCAGGGGCCATGCTGAGCCCAGAAGGGGATAGAAGTAATAAAGTACTAAGGGTCTGAGGTCTTCTCACCTAAGAAGCCTTAGTGGGAGGCAATAAACATTGATTAAGCATCATCTATATTCCAAGAACTGTGTCAATCCCTGGAGCTAATATGTAAATTATTGTATATGTATTACATATACATAAACATGTAATATTTATATAATATGTAGATATGTTCATAATATAATTAATAGATAGTCATCTATTGCTATTTTTTAGACAGGGAAACTGGGACTAAAAAAGATTACCTAGAGTTAGTCAGTGCCAATATTTGAATTCAAGTCTTCCAAACTCCAAGTCTATTACTCTACTCTCTATGCCCCCAACTGCCTAATTAAAAGCCTAGGAGGTATAGTGGTCAGACCTCAGAGCCTATTCCCCCATGCTAGATTTCTGCTTTTCACAGAGCAAGAAAACAACTTAACAGATCAAAAGAAATCGAAGATGAGAGAAGAAAGGGGTTTGATGCTGATACTATTAATGGAGGACAGAAATAAAGATGAAGATATTGGAAGGCTTGATTTAAGAGGAAAGGCTTAGTTAGTCAGGATTCTATCTAATGCTTTCTATCTTTTCTTTTAATACTACCCAAAGGCTTGGGGAATAAAGTATAATTTTTAAAAGGATAAGAACGTATTCTCAGATAATGGAATTCCGTTTTTTTCCTATTATGAAAAGTGATGAAAAACACACAAATACACACATACACACAGGGCTGGGGATGACAATATAGTTGGAGAGAAAGAAGTCTTGAAACCCTTGAAGAGGTTCATAGAAGCCTAGCATTAGAGTTGGAAGGGATCTTAAAGGTCACCATTTTACAGATGAAATTTGAGGTACACTGAGGTTGACTTGCCTAAGATCACAGAGTAGCTATAGAAGTAAATAATGGCAAGGGAAGAAAAGTAGGGGGGAGGAAGGAACAAAATAGAAAGGAATTGGTTGGCTGCTACAGGGGATTCTGAGGAGAAAGGTATGGAAAATCAATTATTGCAATAAGGTTGAAGGAGGTCTACCTTGGTCAACGACCACACTCAGCATTTTTTGTCAAATGTTCATGGAGATATTTCAAATATATCATGGAGATATTAAACTTACATTCTCTAAAGTGCATAATTTCTGTTTTAGCTGTACTTTGGAATTCCTCAGGGCTATCTTATTTTCCTGTGTTTTACCAAAAATGGTTATAGGTGTGTGTGTGTGTGTGTGTGTGTGTGTGTGTGTGTGTGTGTGTGTGTGTGTGTGCTGAGAATCAGAAAGACTCATCTTCTTAAATTCAAATTTGGCCTCAGGGACTTACTAGCTGTGTGATCATGGGTAAGCCACTTAACCCTATTTGCCTCAGTTTTCTCATCTGTAAAATTAGCTGGAGAAGGAAATAGCAAATCACTCTTGACAAATCACTCTTGTATCTTTGCCAAAAAAATCAAAATGGAATCACAAAGTTAGACATAACTGAAAAGACCAAAAAACAACATACACACATTTTATATATATGTGTGTGTGTGTGTGTGTGTGTATATATATATATATATATATATATATATATACATACACACATATATACATAAAACATATATATATATTAACACATATATGTCAACAGTCTATTAGGAATAAAATGACAAATATTTTACTCCCTAATTTTATTATGTCTCAGTTCAGAATGGCTTTGAGCCCCACAGGACTTGAACTATTTGTTCTTGATGGAAATCACCACAGGACTTGAACTATTTATTCTTGTTGGAAATCACCACAGTTAGAATCCTCCTCAAAAAGGATAACATTATTATTATTATTTTGGACCAAAAGATTAAAAGTTTCTAAACCTACAAATATTTTATGATTTTTTTTTCCTTTCAGAACACACAGGGTGGGAGGCATGTTGGTAGGACTGTGAGCAATTATTGTTTTTAAAAACATGCCATTACCTGATCCCTTTCTTTGGTTCCAGCTGTCTGAAAATGAAGAGCAAGGCCAGCACAGCTGGATATTTGTCCCATGGATGACATATCACCCACGATTTATAAGCCCAGTCTTACAGCTTTGGACTACCGCCAACCAAAATAGTTTTTCCTGTTTGAGGGAAGAATCAGCTGGTTAAGTAGGCACCTCAAAGGTCATTTTCTCTTTGTCACAAATCAACTTTCTTTTTCCAGGGGTCACTTGTCAGGCATCAGATTCCTTAACCAAAAAACTCAGGGAATAGAAAAAAATAAGGAAGGAGGGAAAGAATCAACTGGATCCACAAGTGCTGCCAACTTGGACCACCCCTCAATCTAAATTCCCTTTGGAATCCACAGGAAATATACTGACCCACTCTCAGATGCCAGATTTCATGTTTTCAATCAAAGTCTCTGAAGGAAAATGAATTTTTAAAATTAGGAAAAATTCTGATCTAATATAAACTTTTTGAAGGTGGGGATTGTTTTTATTTATGTGGAGTTTTTTGTCTTTTCCTTCCTTCCTTCCTTCCTTCCTTCCTTCCTTCCTTCCTTCCTTCCTTCCTTCCTTCCTTCCTTCCTTCCTTCCTTCCTTCCTTCTTTCCTTCCTTCCTTCCTTCCTTCCTTCCTTCCTTCCTTCCTTCCTTCCTTCCTTCCTTCCTTCCTTCCTTCCTTCCTTCCTTCCTTCCTTCCTTCCTTCCTTCCTTCCCTCTTTCCTTCCTTCCTTCCTTCCTTCCTTCCTTCTTTCCTTCCTTCCTTCCTTCCTTCCTTCTTTCCTTCCTTCCTTCCTTCCTTCCTTCCTTCCTTCCTTCCTTCCTTCCTTCCTTCCTTCCTTCCTTCCTTCCTTCCTTCCTTCCTTCCTTCCTTCCTTCCTTCCTTCCTTCCTTGTAGCGAGCTGTCGTCTCCAGAATCTGCTGGATCGCTCTCTGGGAAGAGATCTGCTGTGTCAACTCAAATCTCTCAGACAGATTCTTCTTCCTGTAGTGAACCGTTGTCTCCAGGCAGTTGCTTTTAACTCTTGTCCAGAGAAGTGACTTCCCTTCCTGCAGAGAGCCCCGTCAAGCCTGATGTCGTGCAGAGACTTCTCCTATCTCTGGAGTTCTGTCCTCTTTTATACTCCCAGAGAATGGGCATGGGATAATGCAAGGGCTTCTGGGAAGAAGTACTCCAACCAATGAGCTTGCTCCTCTTAAGAATCTGAGCCAGAGAACTATCAAGTCATCCTGAGTTCTCACCTTGTAATTGTCCAGACAACATGAATTCTCACTTTGTCATTGTCCAGACAACCTGAGTTCTCACCTAGTAATCCTAACACTTCCTTCCTTCCTTCCTTCCTTCCTTCCTTCCTTCCTTCCTTCCTTCCTTCCTTCCTTCCTTCCTTCCTTCCTTCCTTCCTTCCTTCCTTCCTTCCTTCCTTCCTTCCTTCCTTCCTTCCTTCCTTCCTTCCTTCCTTCCTTCCTTCCTTCTCTCCCTCTTTCTATCTTTTATTTTTCTTTCTTTCTGTCTGTCTGTCTTTTTCTGTTTTTCTGTCTTTCTTTCTCCCTTCCTTCCTTTTTTTTCCCTTTCTCTCTCTCTCTCTCTCTCTCTCTCTCTCTCTCTCTCTCTCTCTCTCTCTCTCTCTCTCTCTCTCTCGTTCTCATCATGGGGTTAAGTGACATTCCTAGAATCACATAACTAATGTCAAGTATGCAAGGCCACATTTGAACTTAAATGTCTTTATATTTCTAATACCTTGCAAAGTGCCTAGCAAAATAAGTATTTGGTAAATGCTGGTTGATTAAAGGAAGAAAAGCAGACTTTATTGGCAAAAGAATAACTGACTCTTGAATGAAATAAAGCTATTTGTATTCATTGGATCATAGTTTAGTGTTATAAAGGACCTCAGAGGTCACCAACTCCCCTCCCCCCCAGAAAAGCAAACTGAGGGATAAAGAAGTTAAGTGATTTCTAGGGTCATTAGATCAGTTTTGGATAAATTTATTGAAGGTCTCTAGATATTCCAGTTCAAATAGACTATTTCTTGAGTGTCAGGGAATAATGCTAAACACCATTAGTTAGGAAGTTCCAGTTTCCTTTCTGAAGTTAATTATTTATAGATAGCAACTCTTGTTTTTAGTGTCCCTTCCCATCCTCTCATTCCTCACCTCACCTGACTATTACTATTTGTGTATAAGCGGATTTAGAGTAGCAGACTGTCTTGAATGGGAGCAGATTCTTACTAGAAAACCATCAGCCCAGGCTGGATAATTACTTTTCAGAAATGGTCTTTCTTCTTCAAGTTACACTGCTGACATCTCCCCAGCTCTTTTTGTAACCATGCCATAAAATTCTCTTTATCCTGGAAGATCACTCTATCCCTGAACTGCTTACATTGGAAGTAGTTACTGTTTCCTCCTCTTCTCTTCTTTTGATTGTTTGGTTCCTCAAAAACATCCTTCATAAATAGGATGCCCAGGCCAGCTGTATTTATTCCTCTTCAGGGTTCGTGACTGACTTGTCTCCAAGGGGTTTTCTCTCCCTGGGTACCTTCATTCTCCTCCCACCTTCCATTCCCTATTCATGTGTTGTCTTGCCCCCATTGCCCTCCCTCAAGAAATGCTTTCACTACTTCAAATTTATCCCATTAGAGTTTCTTTCCTTTAGCTTAAGACTTTGAGGGATAACTGTCTTCCTAGACTGACTTTGATATAGGGAACACTTCATGCTATCAAATAGCTGGAGACAGAAAGGCTGAGGATAGGGTGTGGGGGAAGACAAATATTGTCAGATCACAATTATTCTTAGGGAGTGGTTCTACTGGTCACCAATTCTTTTGAATCTTCTTAAGAATCAAAGAATAGGGGCAGCTAGGTGGCACAGAGGATAGAGCACCAGCCCTGAATTCAGGAGGCCGGAGTTCAAATCTGGTCTCAGACACTTAACACTGCCTAACTGTGTGATCCTGGGCAAGTCACTTAACCCCAGCCTCAAAAAAAAAAAAAAAAAAAAAAAAAAAAAGAATCAAAGAATAATGTGTCTAGAAATTCTGTTTTCTGAAAAGTATTGGGAGATAATAACCAGTCAGTTGGAATCTGTTCTTGCTATTATAGGGAGTCAAAAAAAACATGTTTCTATAGAGCATGTGACAACCACACTGGAAACGCAATGGTCAGTGCCAAGAGGGCATCTAATAGATGACAACAAAATGCATAGGGACTTGACCTGATATCTTTTAGTGCTTTGAAGATCATTCCCCCTAGAATAGGCTCCCTCCTTGTATTAAATTGCTGCAGAGCTTTAATTTTAGGTGAAGCCACATAAGACATTTCTATCAAGTAGCTGACCTGTATAAATTATATTGATCTATTAGATTATAAGGTCCTGGAGGACAAGGGTCATCTTTTGCCTCTTTTTGTATTTCCAGAGCTTAGCACAGTGACTGGCACACTGTGGGTGGTTAAAAATGCTTATTAATTAATTAACATGAAGCTGGGAGAGATATTCTGTGGTTACTATTACTGAAATCTAAAAAAGACCCCCACAAGCTAAAACTATAGCCCAAATTAATAAGATGATGTTTAATAAAGTTAAAAGGAAAAAAAAAAACTATATGTGTAAGAATGTACAAATTGAGAAGTATGCAGACAATAATTCATATGAACTGGATGTTTTCATGAATTTCAGTCTTAATAAAATTCTTGGCAACCCTGAAAATTAATGCAATTTTAAAGCTTCATGAATAGAAGGAAGATTCAGAACATAAGAAGCAATAAAACTACTGAACGTAGGTGTCGATCTAGAGTGGAAGGAGCAATAATTCTATTGGACTTGGCCCTGGTTAGATAATATTAGGAGAATTGTGTTCAGTTCTGGGAGTCACATTTTAGAAAGAATATCCACAAGCCAGAATGAGCCTAAATGAGGATGACCAGAATATTCAGTGGCTCCCATGCTTTGCTGTTTTACCCTAAGGTCCACCAGGTCTTTTTATTTAGTTTGCAATTAAAGCCTCACACACATACACACACACACACACACACACACACACACACACACACACATACACACACACTTTTATATACACATATAAACATATATGTATAGGTATATATATATATATATATATATATATATGTGTGTGTGTGTGTGTGTGTTAAATGTGTATATGTATGATACATATATGTATAATTTCCCTCATTAGAATGAAAGCATCCTTATCACTTAACTATAGTGCTTTGCACATAATAAACATTTAATAAATACTTTCATCCATTCATTTGTCTGTTATTTATACAAAGGTAAGTCAAAAGACTGGAATACTGGAATTGTTTAGAATGAGAAAGAAAAGACTTGAAGGAGGAAAGGAAAACAGTCTAAATATTTATTATACTTAGACTCATAGATTTTGAGCTTAAAGTGACCTCTATGTCCATTTAGTTCAATTTTTCTATTTTAGAGTTGAAAAGACTGAAGTCCAGAGAAGTTAAATGATTTGTCTGGTCACTTGGTAGTAAATGGCTAAGCTTGATCCTAGCTTAGTAGTTTCTAAATGTCTTTTTTTTTTTTTTTTCTTTATCTGAAGGATTATTCTATGGAAGAAGCATTAGACTTGTTTTTTTTTTTGTTTTTTGTTTGTTTGTTTGTTTTTGGTTGTTCTGTTTTGTTTTGTTTTTGGTTGCTGTTAATTTTGGAAAGGCTGATAATGTGAGAAATCTAAAAATAGAATAAGTATTCGCAAGAGCCAATGATCCCTGACTCTTCTACCTCCCTACTTCCAATTCCTCAAAGACTGGAAGTGACTTACTGGAGATAATGTAGAAAGAAATCTCTACATAGTTATATGCTGGACTACTTGAATTCTCAGGTCTGTGCATTTCACTCATCAACATTACAATGAGGTTTTCAAACAACAAGTCATCTGATAATCCTTATGGAGACTCTCATTTTCTTATTACTTTAGGAAATTCTCTCTTCAGAAAGACTTATATTTTCACCCTTATTATATTTCGTGAAAGATGACTGACTCAAAGTTACTTAACATATCCAAGGGCAGAACTGGGTTGAAATCTCACATTTTAGAATGTTTATATTTCGTAGGTTGTCATCTTACCCAAGATATTCTAGTGAATGCTCAGGCTGACCATCTAAGTCCAGCTTTTTAAACTGTGGGAGTCATGTAATTGTGATTTATTATCAGTAAATGTTTGATTGGTATATCTGTTTTATGTATCTTTATACCCAGGTCATGTAAAAATTTCTTGGGCAAAAAGGGATCTCCAGTGGAGAAAGTTTAAGAAGCCCCAATCTAATGTACCTCCAGGTGATTAACAAAGTATGTTAGATGTATAACATTTCACTTATACTAAAAGATCATAGATTTGGGAGAGAGCTTGGGAAATATTTAGCCTTTATATTTTTGTGTCAATTAACAAACATTTGTTTAAGCACTTCCTATATGCCAAATAAGTGCTAAGGATATAGAGAACAGCACAATCAGTCATTGCCTACAAGAATCTCACCTTATAACACAAACAAGCACAAAATGAAGCCCAAAGTAATTAGATGTCTTGGTTAAATCTAGGGAGTGGGAGAGCTGAGATTAGAATGTAGCTCTCAGGGCAGCTAGAGGAGACAGTGGATAGAGTGTCTGGTCCAAAGTCAGAAAGACTCATCTTAATCCAAATCCAACCTCAGATACTTACTAACCGGTAACCCTATGTAAGTCACTTAACTCTGTTAACTTCAGTTTCCATATCTTTAAAATAAGCTAAAGAAGGAAATAACAAATCACTCTAGTATTTTCACTAAGAAGACCCCAAATGCAAAAAGAGTCCAAAGACCAAAAGCAAAAAGACCAAATCACTACTTTCTTGTGGTTCAGGCTTCTTTATTTCAATACACAGACTCACAGAATTTTATTTGATCCTCATAATAATTATGTGAAGGAGATAGCTGGTTAAAGCACATTTCCTGGCACTCAGTAAGCACTTAATAAGTGTGTAGTCATTTCTACAATGAGGAAACTGAGACCTAAGACATGAAATTATTGCAAACTCAAGTCTAATTCTAACCACATGTTCTTTCCACGATATCACATCATCCCTCTAAGTCTAGGACTAATTTTGGGGAACCAACTACCACCTCATTCCTTTTCCCTTTCTCTCTCAGTTGCTCACCTCTGAGCTTGGCCAGGGTTGCAATCTCACCTGCTGATACAGGAGTCTGACACTAACTTTTGGAAGATTTTCAGAAAGGAGTTAAAAGATTTTGTTTGGCAGTTTTGTGATACATCATCATATCTTCTCAGCCTCCCACACATCAGTCTTTTTCTGAGAATGGCTCTAAATGTCATCCATATTATTTATTTCATATGATAAGCTTCCCTTTTCATCTTTTTAAAAAACTAGATTAAACAGTTCAAACAACAGGCACCAACCAGCAAATGTGGGTCAGGTAGTAAGTGCTCTGAGGAAAAAATAAGATTTTGGGGGCAGCTAGATAGTGCAGTGGATGGAGCACCAGCCCTGAAGTCAGGAGAACCTGAGTTCAAATCTGGCCTTCGACACTTTTTCCTAGCTGTGTGACCCTGGGCAAGTCACTTAGTCCCTATTGTCTCAGCAAAACAAAACAAAACAAAACAAAAAAACCAAACCAAAAAAAAGTGAATGCTGAAAAAGTAAGGTTTTTGTTTTTTCTAGAAAAGACAGATTTCCTCTTTGGGACAATATATTTCTTCCCCTTTGTCAGTGTCATCCCCTAAAAGTATGCCTACAGAAGAAGTTAAGTAGTATAGTGCATATAAAACACTGGCCCTCGAATTAGGAAGATCTGAATTAAAATCCCATCTCAGTTTTGAGCTGTGTGAGTTAGAAGCCATTTAACTTCTGCTTGCCTCAGTTTCCTCAATTGTAAAAGAAAATAATAACATCTACCTCCAGGGTTGTTGTCAGGTTCCAAAAAGATTATATTTATAAAGTATTTAGTATAGTGCAAGACATGTCATAGATACTTAATAAATGCTTATTCTCCTCTTTCCCTTTTTGTAATCTAGTGTAGCTGCCTTCTCCAGGTTTCCTTCTTTGTGTTACTTCTCTCTTGAGCTAGTCTTCCTCTAGAGCTATTTACTATTTTCTGACTCAATTGTACCCCTGACTTCCACAGGGTACACTACCTCTTGCTCCAATTGTTTATAATGTGTTTGTATCTTTGAGATGGATTCTTTTGTCCAGATTGCTGTAGGCAGCTAAGTCTCATAATCAAGTCACATTCTCAGCATGAGCAATTGAAGTTTTTTAGCCCACTTCCCCATTAATATATCCACCCGCTCATTAATTATTCACCAATCAGGGTTAGTTTTCACCTGTCAAGGGCATCTCCTTCCCAAAGGTATTTAAGCATTCATGGATCTCTGGAGTTGGTCTTTGGTTGTTTGATAGTCTAATTAGTAAATTGCTTGTTGACCAGAAACTCTGTCATCTGGGCTTTTCATTTGTCTCAGAATGAATGATGGAAATGGCAGTTTTGATTGAAAAAGAGAGGAAACTAGGGTACTGGAGAGTGAATGGGAACAAAAGCTTCAAGGTACAAAAATATTAGGAATTTCAATGACTTTACAATTGTGCCCAAGATTGGTTCAATAATGGTTATTTTACATTTTGCCTCCTTAGAGTATAGTATTATTTTGCCCCCACCCCCAAATATTCTTCCTAAAAATTTATGGTTCAAAAAAGTCTTAGAGCTGTCCTACAACTATGCAGGCTTTAGCTCCATGGAGACTGACTTCCACAGAAGTAGGTCCGGGACATTGAAGTGGATACTGAAGTCCTGAATTATGAGGGTAGGAGCTAAGTTGGGGAAGATAATTATTTATGAATAAAATGCTAAGCTTCTTGAGAAATGAGGGATTCTTACTTAGAAGGCATCAGATTATTCACAGCAATGAAGATCAGGATGGGTTTTCTGGATGGATAAAGTAAACCCCAAAGTAAAGTTTGAAAGATCATGGCAGCAGAGGCAGGCTCTCAAAGTTACAGTGATGGTTGGTGGAGGTGGTGGGGAAAGCAAGAGGCAAACTGACTCTTTTTTTCTGGCCAAGTACGTACAGGATCATGTAAAAAGGAGCAACCATCATTGCCCAAGATGGCCAGTGGGAAAAAAGGATCTTCTGAAGAAATCCAAAGTTCTCTGTCTCCTGGAAAATGGAAAGAATGAAAGGAAGATGTCTAACATGCAGAGGACTTTGTTGACAACAAATAGGGGATTCCAGAGTCCAGAAATGATATAGGTTCCAAACCTTGTTGGAAAACAAAGTCATCAAAAGGGCTAGCAAGTATAAATGCAACTAACTAATAGGGGATTTCCTGATTTAAGAGCTTGAGCAATGCCAAAGATAATTTAAAACTTATTTGCTAATGTATTTTTGCCTTTAGAAGAAATCCCA
The DNA here is from genome assembly GCF_048593235.1 of Sminthopsis crassicaudata. NCBI lineage: Eukaryota > Metazoa > Chordata > Mammalia > Dasyuromorphia > Dasyuridae > Sminthopsis > Sminthopsis crassicaudata. The sequence continues at coordinate 221,468,070 of NC_133617.1, read as the reverse complement.
AAGCTTTTCTTTGCCGGGAGGGAGGAGTCTTGCTGGGAAGTTAAAGGTTGTTACATTGAGAAGGATGGTAAATATTTCTCTGAAATGTCTTACTCATATCTGATGACTGGTGGAGGATGTGCACAAACTTTTCTTTAAAGGAGATAGAGGGGATATGCTCTCATTCTTCGGTGACTTTAGCATTTGAGTTAAGGGTTTCTAGATTTTAAACCTTAAGATATGATAGCTCATCTAAAATCTTGCCTTTTTTTTCTGAGATCTATATTTTGGATTTTATAAAGTCTTGAAAAGTACTTGAACTTCTTAACAGATATGAATATATATGAATATTTTATCATAAGCATGTTCTATTATATATACATATGAAATCCATATATATGTATATGCATATATAATATTATATATGCATAATGCATATATATGCATTATATTATATATATCTCCTTGAATCATACTTGTGATTTTATATAAAGATTTTATTTTAGGGAGATTCTGGTGAAGAAATTCCTTCTACTATTTCGAATTTACAAGTCTTTTGTGACTTATAGTGTTAGGGAATTAACTGAACACTGAAAGGCTAGGTGACTTAGCTTGCCTAGACTCACACATACACACACACACACACACACACACACACACACACACACACACATATATATATAATCTCAAGATGTATGTGTCTTCATATGGAAGAACTTTAAGTAAAAACCCAATATATGTGTGCAGATATAGCTATTACTTAATGCAATACTTCAGGAAGTATTTCATAAATGATGTAGTTTTAAATCCTACCCTACTTTAGCTCCCAATTTAATGAATTATTATGGCCCCTCTAAAAGTAACGACCTAGTAGAAAGCACTTTGGTGATGATCTATGTTGTTCCTCAGAAAACAATCATTAGAATATCAGTTCCCTGTGAATAGGGATTGTTTCATTCATTGTTCTTGTGTCCTCATTCGCCTGCATAGTGCCGTGTATATAGCAGGTGCTTAATAGATGCTTGTTGATTGATGATCACTGGGTTTATTTCTGGAACTGTTACAAATTGACAAGACCTTAAACAAGGGCCATTCTCTTGCTCATCTTTAATCTCTTCTTCCCTCCTGCACTCTTCCCTGATGCCCATAAATATGTCAAGGTTCCGTGTCCTTAAAATCATCTTCCCTTGGCCATGCTAGACCTCAAGATTTTTATCCACCATTTTTCCTCCTTTGACATTATGGATAATTTCATTATGGAGAAAGTGAAGAGGGCATTTATTGGGTTATAAAGTGCCAGAAGGAACTTATCTGTCTACCTAATTGCTATCTATCTAGTTAAAATTTCTCATTTTACAAAGAAAAATTGCATCTAGAGATACTGTGATTTGCCCAAGATCATGCAAAAAAACAAATGTCATGGGAGCTTTTAAAGCCTGGTCCTCTGACTCCACAGGCAATGCTTTTTTGACTTGTCCCATGCTGTCTTCTTCATTCGTTGGCTAAAAAAGAGACTTCCCTCTTCCCTTTTAGTCCTTTGATGATAGTAGCAAAGATGACTAGTAGTGAAAGCCCGGGATTTATTTCTGGGATGTATTTGGCATTTTAATGTAGGGTATAAGAAGGAACTTTCTTTGCTTGTCTATTCTTCCAGGTTAGAGAACTATTTCAGAAAAACTTTCTATAAATTATTCTGCTTAAAATAGAACCTATTTGAATCAGAACAACATTACATTGTTCTTTGGAAGGATCAAATTGGAAAATAAAGCAAACCTATTCACTAATCTCCATTATTTTAAATCTGAGGTTTTTTAAAAGTCTCCTTTAAAAACACATTTAGATAAATTCTAAAACTCTCTCAGTATAAAACTTATCTGAACTATTATCATTTGTCTGTTCTGTATGCTGGTCTTTTGATCAGTTTTTTTTTAATGTGTATGTGCCTTGAATCACTTCCAGAAACTCTGATGCTTTAGAGATGGACATATATGGGCCAGAGTCTCAAGTGGAAACATCCACACAAAAGACATACTAAGACTTGATATACTCACATGTGGCACTTAAAGACTATCTGAATGAGGGTTTAAATTTTTTTTGTCTTCCTTTTGGGCTTGACAAAATCCATAATGCATTTTCCCAAGCACTTTTGCCCCTTCATTTTTCTTAAGGAAATGCAATCCGTCTGTTACTGACTCATTTACACTGAGCTCATCACACCACTGCTGGGGAAAAGCTATCTGATGTCCAGGAGGCCTGAAGTCTTCTTCACAAGATCTGAGAATCACAAAGATGGAGTTCACTAACAGACAACTTTCCCACCTCCCCCGTATTTGGAAATTTCTTTGATAACTCAGTACCCAATGATTTTGAATCAAACTTTCTTTTCTAAAAGTTGTACTTGATTCTCCTTAAAACCTTTTAAGGAGTTAATAAGAAAAATGTGGGCTATTTTCCCACCTCCCACTTTTCTCTCTTGCCACTTCCCTTACTCTTAGAATTATATAGTGTTTTGAGACATATGGTTGCAAGGGAACTAGACTTACTGTTGATTAGAAATGTTTAAGCTAATCTTGGACTCTGCCAAGTAGGATTTCTGCTTTTGACTCTCCTGAATTTTTAATAATGTGTTTTACAAAGAAAGAATAAATAGAACTTGAGTGACTAATTGGAACCAACTAGAACCTTAATGAGTTATTACTTCTTTCCCCAGCCCCTCTAACAAAAAGTGAAAATACTGTGTTGTGATCCACATTCACTCCATCAGAAGACCTGGAATTGGCCTGAAACACCTCACTGTTGAAAAGAGCCATATTCGTCATAATTGTTCATTGCATAATTTTGTTGTTGTATACAATATTCTCCTGGTTCTATGTATTTCACTCAGCATCAGTTCATTTAAGTCTCTCCATGCCTCTCTGAAATCCTGCTGATTGTTTCTTACACAACAATAATATTCCATAGCATTCATATACCATAACTTATTCAGCCATTATCCCAACTGATGGGTATCCACTCAGTTTCCAGTTTCTGGCCACTACAAAGAGGGCTGCCACAACATTTTTGCACATATACGGCCCTTTGCCTTCTTTAGTATCACTTTGGGATATAAGCCTAGTAGTAACACTGCTGGATCAAAGTTTATGCACAGTTTGATAACTTTTTGAGCATAGTTCCAAATTGGTCTCCAATTGGATTGAATTAGTTGAATCAGTTCACAACTCCATCAACAATGTATTAGTGTCCCAGTTTTCCCATATCCCCTCCAACATTCATCATTATCTTTTCCTATCATCTTAGCCAATCTAAGAGGTGTGTAGTGGTACCTCAGAATTGTCTTAATTTGCATTTCTCTGATAAATCTTGATTTAGAGCATTTTTTCATATGACTATAAATGGTTTTAATTTCTTCATCTGACAATTGTCCATTCATATCCTTTGACCACAGTTATATTAAATAGGGATAGGACTTCTGGGTCATTTGAATAATAATAGACTAGGCATTTTCTTCTATCTCCATGAACTCTCAAACTTCTATAAAACAACAATTATGCACTAAAGATAAAACTTCTATGGTTTAGAATACCCAGAATTCAAAAGAAGATAAAATATCCAAATCCAGGAGCTGATGATCAATGACCTTGAGCTTACTCAGAATGCTTCCGGTATCCACATGTGCAAGAATGTTTGTGGCAGCTCTTTTTGTAGTGCCAAGAAACTAAATGCTGAGTGGATGCTCTTCAGTTGAATAAATTGTGGTATAGGAATATTATGGAATATTATTGTTCTGTAAGAAATGACCAGCAAGACGATTTCAGAAAGGCCTGGAGAGATTTGCATGAACTAATGCTAAGTAAATGAGCAGGATCAGGAGATCACTGTACATGACAACAAGATTGTACATTGATCAATTCTGATGGACGTGGCTCTCTTCAACAATGAGATAATTCAAACATCTTCCAATTGTTCAATGATGAAGAGAGCCATTTCCACCCAGAGAGAGAATGATGGAAACAGAGTGTGGAATACAACATAGCATTATCACTCTCTCTGTTATTATTTGCTTGCATTTTGTTTTCTTTCTCAGGGTTTTTTCCTTCTTGATCCGATTTTTCTTTTGCAACAAGATAACTGTATAATGATGTATACATATATTGGATTTAACTTATATTTTAATATATTTAAGATGTATTGGACTATCTGCCATCTAGAGGAGGGGTGGGGGGAAGGAGGGGAAAAATTGGAACACAAGATTTTGCAAGGGTCAATGTTGGGAAAATTACCCATGCATATGTTTTGTCAATAAAAAGCTTTAATTAAAAAAAAAAGCATGCTTCCCATACCTCCCATGTTACAGGCTAAGAAGGCTGCGCTATAGCAGACCAAGGACACAATAGAGGGTTACATCAAAACTCATTCCTATACTTAGGTTTCTTTTTTCTTTCCAGTGAAGATTTCACCTCCAGACTTTAGAAGTTTGCTTATGCTTTGACATCCAACTTGGTCATAGCTTTTCAAGAATAAAAAGGCTTTTGGGGGTTGCAACCCAGAAGCATCAGCGTCATGACAATTGTTATTGTCAGGGAAAATAAGCTTAGAACTTCTGGTGCTGGGCCAGAGAACTGAGAAACAGATGGAGTGGGGCAGGTGACCAGATCATTGTGCTATGTTACAATCTACCAAGCCTGAGAGAAAGAGCACAGCATCCACTTGAGCAAGTTCTGACCACTCAAAAGTCAGTTGAGAAAGAGACCTGGGCTGTGGACCATAAATTACTTACTTTGAAGGAGGCTGAGAAGCTTTCAATTGACCGCCCCCTCCTTCCCACACACATTTCAAGAAAAACATAATCACAGGGGAAGGAGTCAGGAAATGAATGATAAGGAAAATAAGGGGGAAAAGACTGAAAGTACCAAAGATTTTAGGAAGAAGAATACTTACAGACCTTGAACATAAACAGGTAAATCAACAGGTTAAAAAAAAACCCAAACAAACCCCAGTAATAACAGAAGGGAACAGGGTCTCCAGATTTAGTGAGTTCAGGCATCTACGAATAATTACTGCAAAATAAATGATCCAACATTTGAGTAATCAGAGGACTCTGTGAAATTTGAAGAGAACATGGAACTACAGCATACTCTTCCTGAATGATTTAAAAGAGAAAAGAGCAAAATTTATGTCCTGCACAGCAAAAACAGTGAGTAGAATAGAAAACAAAACAAAACAAAACAAAAAAAACCTTGAATCTGCAATGGCAAGCCTCACCAAAGAAACAAAAGGAAGGACAATAAATTGAAATGTGAATTCATAGAAGTAAAGGATAAACTAGAAGAGGAGAAGCAAAAACCAAACATCTTTAAAGAAAATATGCTTACTATATTGGCAAAAACATTTTGGCATTTAAAGACAGGATACTTCATGACAACATAAGGTTTCCCAGAAGAATAAAATAGTATAAAAACTGTAACACAATTATCAAGAATAAAACAGAAGAGAACCACCTAGAACTTCTGCACATAGAAATGAATTCTAATGGAAAGAATTCACAGATCACCTCCATTTAAAAATAACAACAAAACCAAAGCTGGATTAAATAGGTATGTTTAGCCAAGAGAAAAAGTGGACTTAAGAGGACGTGAAAGTTGCCCCAAGCCTTTGAAGAGTTATCAAATGCAAAAAAAAAAAAAAAAAAAAAAAAAAAAAAGAATTATACTACTTGGACCCAGAAGGCAGGAGTGGAAATGGCTAGATATGCTAAGACTTATTGCTGCTCTAAAACAGATTGAGTTCAGTGCATAGAGTGCTGGACTTGGAGTTAGAAAGAGTTCAAATCTGACCTCAGATGTTTAATAGCTGTGTGATCTTGGACATGTCACTTAACTCTGTTTGCCTCAGTTTCCTCATATGTAAAATGAGGTAGAGAAGGGCATGGCAAGCCACCCCAGTATTTTTGCTAAGAAAACCCCAAAATGGCGTTCCAAAGAGTCAGACTTGATTGATCTGCCTTGAGGTATCAGGGAAGTTGGATAATGGCTTTGAAGTAATTTCACAGAAAATTTCATACTCATGTATGGGGTTGAAATCAATAGCCAGAGGAGTCCCTTCTACCTCTCAGTGTTTTTGATCCTTCAATTTGTTCTTTTCCTTCATTTGTTCATTTAAGTCTCTTCTCTTAGTGTTAAGCTATTTTCCATTATGGGAAGACATGAGTCAAGCTCTCTGAAGTGTCTAACAGAAAAATATTACATGCAAACTGCTTGCCAGGGTATTATTAAAGATCTAGGCCAATCCATGTCCAGGGTCATGTTCAATGTCTTTGAGACTGTTGTTAAAAATCTGAGTGTTATTGAGTGTTTTAGTCAGCAGAGCTGGCTTCTCAGTGGGACAGCATCAGTGCTAATGTGTTGACAGGTTTCTGAGTGAGGCTGCTTTTCCCATTCATTTTGTTTTCTGATGTTTGATTGATATTAACAGTGGGATTAGAATTAACTTAAATATGTTCCTAGCCCCTCATTCATGCTACCTGAAATGTCATGGTCTGAAAATAATCAGAGATGAATAACTGAGGTGGTGGCGGGCCGGAATGATGAGAAGCATAGGTTTTGGACTAGGAATCATATCCTTTAAGAAACATTTGCATTAAATAGGGATATTTAGCCAAGAGAAAGAGTAGAACTAAGGAGACATAATTGCAAGTCATCTGAGGCTGATTCTGAGCCAGAATCATTCATTGAGTCTCTTAGGGAATTCCTCACTTGCTGTTTGTGGGCCTGTCCAAAAGCACGGGAGAACAGCCTTTCTCAAGATCTAAGCCTGCTAGGAAATCTAAAGGCCAGAGCTGCACATACCCAAAGGAATAAGTCTATAGAAATATTTTAAAATATTGTTTGTTTGAGCTTTGGTAGGAGGCTAAGAGCATTTTCCCCTTTCATTTTATCTCGGCCAAGAAAAGTGGTCACAGTTACTTATAACCATTTATCACACACACACACACACACACACACACACACACACACACACACACACACAAAACTCAAAGAAAAATATCTGGCCAACAGCAAAGTGCCTTGGGAATATGCTAAGCAAATCCTTCCAGAGGTTTGCTTTTGAGAGTTTTGTTACTGAAGGAGTTTACATTCTTTCTCTTAGGCTATGAAGGAGCTTCTTGCACCTTGCTCCACAGCCTCTATCCTTAAGGTTCTGAATTGTAGATTCAGTACCCTCTCTAACTTATTAATCACCCTTTTATCCCCTTGTCTGCCATTACTCTAAGATTAACCCCATTCACCTGTAAGATCTCAGAGTTGGAAAACCATTGAGTCCACAATTTTCTAAATGGGAATTCCCTCTAATAAGAAATGCAATGAAATCAGTGTGATCTCACTTGTCTTTATAGCAACTAACAGATGTAGATAAATCTAAAGAGAGCTTGTATAGATCAAGGGATATAAGCTCACTCTGAAAAGATTTTTAAAAATATGTTTAATAAGAAAGAAAGAGAGAAAGACATAGAGAGAGACTGAGAAGAAAGGAAGGAAAGATAGGGACAGAGACAGAGGCAGAGAAATGTGGCAGGCAAGGGAAAAAGAGACAGAAAGGAGGGACATGAGGGAGAGAGAGAGAGAGAGAGAGAGAGAGAGAGAGAGAGAGAGAGAGAGAGAGAGAGAGAGAGAGAGAGAGAGAGAGAGAGACAGAAAGAAACAGAGAGAGACAGAGAGAGACAGAGACAGAGAGAGAGAGAGAGAGACAGAGAGACAGAGAGAGACAGAGAGAGAGAGAGACAGAGACAGAGACAGAGACAGAGAGAGAGAGACAGAGACAGAGACAGAAAGAAACAGAGAGAGACAGAGAGAGACAGAGAGAGAGACAGAGACAGACAGAAACAGAGAGAGAGACAGAGACAGAGACAGAGAGAGAGAGAGAGGGAGAGAGAGAGAGAGACAGACAGAGACAGAAAGAAACAGAGAGACAGAGAGAGAGACAGAGAGAGACAGAGAGAGAGACAGAGACAGACAGAAACAGAGAGAGAGACAGAGACAGAGACAGAGACAGAGAGGCAGAGAAATGTGGCAGGCAAGGGAAAAAGAGACAGAAAGGAGGGAGATGAGAGAGAGAGAGAGAGAGAGAGAGAGAGAGAGAGAGAGAGAGAGAGAGAGAGAGAGAGAGAGAGAGAGAGAGAGAGAGAGAGAGAGAGAAAAGACTAGAATCCTACTAAACTGGTTTTCATTTTGAATTGGTGAAACTGACTTTACACATAAGGCAACACATACCTTCTGGCCCAGAATACAAGAGTGTGTTCTACAAAAAGTTGATTGTTATATTTTCAATGTGAGCATATACACTTCCTATAACAGTATTTGGTTTATTGTTTTATTGATTGTATAGAATTAAGAAAGGAATGAGTAAATGCAATACAGATTAAATTTAAAAGTGAAAGTGAGTACTATTTTTTTCTTTCAGAGAATAGATTGTCAAAAATTTACCCACACTGTTCTGCCTTTTTGTACTTAGCTGAACTCCATTGAACTTTGAAGGCATGCCATTTTACTTTGGAACACTTATAATTGTTCTACTGATAAGGAACTCATCAAGAGGTATCCATTTTCCCTTTTATTAGTTTTAATTGTTGGGAAATTTTTCCTTTCATCAAAGTAAAATTGGCCTCTCTGAAACACTCTGAAAAAAATTGCCTCCTCTTCGGATGTCTTCTGCAATCAGTAACTTGTATACCTCATCCTGTTGATAGTTTTTAGAAAACTGAGAGTATTTAGTATTTAATAAATCAATAATTAATTGAGTCAGAAAAAGTAAAAAAATTATTGCAGCTGCTCCCACCCTTATTGTAATAATTCATTAGTTCCCTGCTGACTGAGAGAAGTACAACATTGGAAGATAACATTAAGACCTGCAAGTTAAGGCAATTAGCTTTAGATTCAATAATCCTAAAGAGCTGCAGATGGTAATTTAACCAAAGTGGTTGCAGGGCTATCCTTTTGAACTTAGGAATTCTAAAGTAGCAATTCAATTTGCAAAACATTACCGGAAGAATATGGTGCCCAGAGTATAAAGATAAATATGGCACTAATCATTCCCCTCAAAGATCTTATCACCCATTTATTAAAAAATAAAGATACAAATGACTACAATACAAAATAAAACATAAGGTCATGAAAGAAGCATAAGGATCTAGGTGAAGGGGCAGAATATTTGGGCAAAATGTATGTGGTCAGGATTGGGTATTGCTGTGGCTCAAGATTTGAGTTAATTCTGGGGTTCCACTCTCCTAGCCATCTACGAAAAAACTTAAAGTCTCTCATCTGGCAAATATGGTCATGGATCAAAACTGAAGCAAAAGTCCCATTGTTTTTGGCCTTTTAAATTTATTGGGGGAGAGGAGGTGGTCTACTACTGAGGTCTTAGTTATCCCCGAGAAGCAGGCTCCCCAAGGCTCCCTGTGGGCATGTCAGACAGAGACAAACTCCTTTCCCCTCCACTCCCTCATGCTCTGAGAATTAAGCCTTCATTGGCCAGGTCCATTAAAATCATAAGGTCCAAGTAGGATTGACAGGCTGTAATGAAACACAGTACTATTAATTCAACAAGGAATTAGGAATTTCATTTCTTAGGCTTGATTCCTTAATTGGTCACTGGAAAAGTCCCTTTATAGCCTTGACCTTAATTTACCTGCCTTGAATATGAGTTTATCTGTGTGTATGGTTCAAAAAACTATGCTTTGATCCTTTTTATAGAAAACGGGACCATACCTCATATAAACTTCCTAACTGGTTGTATATAAATAATTTTAGGCAGGGGGCAATTAAGAGTGACTTTAAATGGATAATGAAGGTTAGGGGAAATAAGGAGGGAGGGACTTAGGTGAAATATCTGGGAGAACTAGCATTTGGAATTTGGAGGAGGACCCTGAGCTTAGTCACTGGGAAAGTAGGGAGGAGGTTTGAGTTAAGTAAAATGGATAACGTGACTCCCACACACAGGGAGCCCTAGAGAAAAGAATGGCCCCGAACAGAAGAAAGCTGGAGTAGACAGAGTGTATTAGAGCTGAAGAAAGAAAAAAGAGTTTGAAGAAGATCAGGGATAGTGAAATGAAACAGGGGCTAGGGACCTTTGTCCTGTGCAATTGAACCTTTTAATAATCATTCATTAGCCACTTATTAAGCACCTACTAAGTTCTGTATATACAAAAAAACAACAAAAGTGAGACCTTGACCTCAAGGAGCTACCAATCCAATGGAGGAAACAACATGCAAACAAGTACAGACAACAGAACGATAGACAGAATTAATAGGAAATGATTAACAGGAAAAGTCCTAGAATTACGAGGGGATGGGCAGGGCATCCAGGAAAAGAAAGGATTAGTTGGAATTTAAAGGATGCCAGAGAAGTCAGTAGTAAGTCAGCACAATTTTGTATTTAAAATAGAGTTTTGATTATGTTTCATTTCAAAATGGTAGTGGTCAAAGCAACTTTATTCGCAGCATGCTTTTGCCTACAATCCATAAAAGACTATGTGTGACAAAAATAGGAATTATCCACTTCCGTCAGGCCTGGCTATACATTTTCATATTCTTCCTTAAGTTTTCTGACTGGGTTTTTAAAGTAGAAAGCTTAGTGCAGTAACATATGTGGATGCCCAAGATTTGGAAAGGCCGAGCCAATAGGAGGCCGACAGCAGATCTTGAGAGTTATTTTTATTTTAATTTTCAGCAAGCATGAAGGAAATAAATTGTTTTGTTATTTTCAGCTATACATGCTAATGTACACCACACGCAGTTGAGTTCCAGCATGTGGCCGGGTGAGCTTGTTTTCTGCCTCTATGGAGGAAAGCATAAAAGGAGGGAGGAAGGGAAGAGATTTTAAAATAAAACTTCTAAGACCCCTTTAAATTGTAACATCTTGAGCAAAGAAAAGCCTGAATTATGTAAAAGCTGGCCAGGGGCCAACATCTGGCAACGGTAAGGTTGTTTTGTAAGCAGGCGGTTTCCACACACGGCTCAAAGAACCCATGCTGGAAAGAATAATGAATCCTAGAAGATGTATGATAGGCCTGGCAGCCAGAAGGGGACCCCAGGCTTTGAGGGAACATTTTTGGTCATTTGATCTCCTAACACAGCCAGCTGAGATGAGTTACATTCCCCCTGCCTGGGACCTCAGCAATATTGCCTAAACCCCCGGACTCATTCCTGCTGAATTGGATACCACGCAGTAGCTTTGCTGTCAGACTCTAAAATCAAATTCTCTCCACCTCTTCCTGGAGTACTTGGAGGAAACAAAACTCTTTCCTTCGTTTGGAACTGGGGTTTCTCTGGAAAAGCTGACCTCCCTCCCTCCATCTTCCTCATTTCCCCCATGGTAATCTGTCATTTCTAAAAGCCACATGGCAGGTCCATCCCATGTGTTAACTATCTCCTCTTAGGCCTTGACATTGCCAGGACACAAAAAAAATCCTCTAACGGGGGCGGGGATCTTGGAAAACATAGCCAGCTCCTTATTGGGGGGTTTGTGTTGGGGTTGCCTTTGCCCACTTATAACCCAACAGTTAGTAGGAATACTTTTATACACTATTTATAGATGTTCATTTCTTCCTGGATTGGAAGTAAAAAGAAAAGATAACTTCAGAATAAGTTGAATTCAACTCATAATTTTATTCTGGGAAACTAGCTTGAGTTGTAAGAAGTGGATTAGGGAAATGTGGAATGTTTCTCTAATTCACTTACAATTTACACTACTGTTTCTATACTCAGTGCATATTTATATATTTTTCCTTACCACCATTAAATAAATTAATGAAAATATTATTATCCCCATTCTATGGATGAGAAAAATAACAACTGAATTTCCCCTTGAAATAGTGCCATTGATTTATGTTAGAGGTCTTGGAGGCCTTCTTTCATAATCAACCCAATCTTGGTATGATTTAGGTTTCTTCATAAGAGACACAGTTGGTTCCTGTTAAGTCAACAGCAGTTGAATTGCTTCTCAGATATTTCTCTCTAGTGGCATCCTTTATGGCATCTCAGCATGTGTTCTGCTTTTCCATATGTGTGTCTGGCTACTTTCTTATGAGGGAAGAGGAGGAAGGGGAGACATCAAGAAAGAGGACCTGAGAACATGTTCACTTGAGAATTGCAAAATGACATTTCATTTGTGAGTTCTTATTTAGCTTCTAGATGCCCCAAATTACCATATTCATTGCACAAACATTTATTAAGTCCTATTACATGGAAGGCAAAATGGACAGGCCACTGTGATATAATGGAAAATGTTAGTGACTTGGAGTCTGGAGAATTGGCTTAAAATCTTGGCTCAGATACTTAATTGTTCTGGGACCTGGGGGAAATACTTAACCTCTGGTTTCCTGGTCTGAAAAAAGAGTGATAATTCTTATTTTACTTATCCCACAGGGTTGTTGTCAGGAAAGTACTTCATAAACCTTCAGTTGTTATATTCTCATCTGCAGAATGGGGATAATAATATTTTCATTAATTTATTCATAGGGCTGTGGTAAGGGAAAAATTAACCTCTGGTTTCCTCATCTGAAAAAAGAGAGTGATAATACTTACAATGCTTACCCCCACAGGTTGTTGTCAGGAAAGTACTTCATAAACCTTCCATTGTTATATTCTTATCCATACAATGGGGATAATAATATTTTCATTAATTTATTTATAAAGATCGTGGTAAGGAAAAATTGTATAAATATGTGCTTGAGTTTAAACCAAAATCCCTCTACCCTTTAGATTTTAAGCTACTGACTATAGGGTTATGTTGTGTTGATATTTGTATTAAAATAACTCGTATTATGGTAACAATTTAAACTTTGCAAAATGCTTTTCATGTATACTGATTAAGTTTTGGGACTCTGGAGAATTAATATTGCTCTTTTAGTTGAAGTAAGTGAATTGAGACATGGGTTCATCAAGTATTTTGCTTGCAGTCACATAGCCAGTAACTAGCAAATCTTAGATGAGCCCCTAGGTCTTCTGAAGTTAGGGCCAAAGCTCTTTTCCATTATACTCTCATGCCTCTAACTTTGAAAAGTCATTCAATGCATTTTTTTTTCATTCACAGATTTCATTTCCTACAGAGATTATTGTAGGGATTAGGTGTAAGCTTTAAATCACCAAGTTAAACATATTCACAGAAAAGTTTAACTCATTAGCCTGAAGTTCCACTTCAGCCTGGAATCTGTAAATTCTGTCTGTTCAGGCAAACTCATTTTTATAGAGAGACAGTCAATAGATTTCACATAGAAAACATGACTATGAATCTATAAGGTTTTTTGTTTGTTTTTGCACTCATTCATTTCATCAACTCTTTGTGACCCTGATAAATAGAAATAATGAAATTGCCCACAGTTCATTCAGTTAAACTTCAAACTTGGGGAAGATATTATTTTCTGAAACTTGTCTTTAGAAAAACAATACTTTATTACTTTAAAAATATCTGGTTTTATTTTTGTGTTTATTTCCTTCACGGATGCTAATTTCTTTTATATGGCATTTCAAAGTTTTCAAAGTGCTTTATATATGCTCATATTTAGTCTTTACAGTAAATGGAATTGATAATATTATTAATAATTAACACTATGAATTTGATACCATTATTATCCCCATTTTACAGATGCAGAAATTGAAGCACAAAAAGATTAAATGACGTGTGCAGAGTCACATTGATAATATGTCTGAGGCAGAATCAAAACTCAGGTATCTTCTATTTCCTAGAACCACTTATATAGCATCATAATTCTTTATGCAGGAGAAAATAGTCTTTATAAATTTCTATGGCCAAGAAAGTTCCTTCATCTGTTGGCCAGAATATAGGTCTTCTGATGAAGAACTTGCCTTTAGTTCTTTGTTCTTATTCTTGAATAACATAGTCTGACATTAAACTTTACTTGAAGCTTTTCCATCTTAAGATGGGCTTCCAGAGTTTGTGGTCCATTGGGAAAGGTTTCACAAGTCACAACTCCCTTCCATATGACAAAGGAATTTTGGAATTGGGATTCAATGAAATATAGAAGAATATATCCAGGATTTGAACCTATACTTCTGTACTCCACACTCAATGCTTTTCCCACTACAAAATTTTGCCTCTCCTAAGTGCATAGCATTGTAGGTTTGGAACTGCAAAAGACATCAGATAGCATCAAATACAACCTCTTCACTGAGGAAATTAAGGTCAAGAGAAATTGTGATTACTCAATAAGCTAGTAAATGAAAGATCCAGAGCTTGAACCCAGGTTCTTTGATTTCTCATCAAGGGTTCAGTCAATCATACAGTGTTGCCTTTTGTCTTTTGGACTTGCTTAGTACTATTTTGGAATTAGAGGAGTTAGGAATGACTTGCACTTTCCATTTGAAAGTTACAAATTGAAAAATATTTAAGATCATGAATGTTTAAATTATTGGAGTAATGTAATTAGAAATGACGCTTAGTGCAGGACCAAAAGAATATTATACATAGTGACAAGAAGATTCTGTGATGATCAATTGTGATGGACTTGGCTTTTTTCATCAATGCAGTGATTCAAGGCTATTCCAACAGACTTGTGATGGAAAGTGCCATCAGCATTCAGACAGAGAACTATGGAGACTGAATTCACTTTTTGTTGTTTCTGTTTGCTTGTTTTTTTCTTTCTCATGTTTTGGAACAAAATGTTTTGTAAAAGTGAATGTTGAAAACTATCTTTGCATGTATTTGGAAAAATGAAACACTATTAAATTAAAAAAATAAATGACACTTAGAAGAGGAATAGAACCACAATATCCCAGAGTTAGGAGGGCCCTCTAAGCTCCTCCAGAATCATCTTTAATTGAATCAAAAATTCTTTCTATAACATCTCTGATAACCATTCATCCAATCTCAACTCAGAGGACTACAAAAATATCCATTTTGTGAGCGGAAGATATGAGAAGAGGAAATGAAATAAATAACAAAAAGAGAACTGAAGAAGATTCCTTTCACTGTTACAGAAGTTCTGGATCCCACTTTTGATGATTATGAAATGGCCCAGTTCAAGAAGTGTAGCTAGGGATGTAAAGGGGATATTTTGCATCTGAAGCAAGTACAATGAAATATTCCTGAATCAAACATGGAATCATAGAATAACCAAGTTAGAAGAGTCTTCAGATGTTAACTGACTGTTAGTTAAACCGAAATCTTTGGCAATTGGTCAGCACTTGAAAACCTCCAGTGATGAGAAACTTACTCAAGGATGCCCATTGCACTTTTCACAGTTTTAATTGTTAGGAGAATTTTCTTTATGTACCTAATAAAAATCTTCTTCTTGACAGCATTTACCTATTGTTCCTAGATCTGCTTTTTTGGGGAAAAGAAGGTAAAGGAAAAATGATAACCCTTCACATACTTCACAGAATTATAGATTCCTAGCTGGAAGAGACTCTACAGATAGTTGACTCTATACCCCTTGCTTATTTCTACAGATGAGGAAACTGAGACTAAGAGAAGTTAAATGAGTTGATCAAAGGCACACAGCCAATAATAATAAGAAAGTTATTATATTTCTCTAAGACTTCTCTTTTCCAGTTTAAACATCCCCAGGTCCTTCCATTTATCATGGCAGGGTATGGTCTTTTACCTCATTATCAGCTGCTCACCCTCCTCTGGAGTCACTTGATCTTTTCGATGTTCTTATTAAAATTTAATACTTGTTCTAGCTGTGATCCATCAAGAGCAGAATACAGAAGGATGATCACCTACATTGCTCTGGACTTGGTGTTATTATTACTACTTTAAATTGTTGTATGTTTATGTCTAGCATGGTTACTATAGATTTATTATTGAGCAAATTCACAAAAACCTCTAGCTCTTTTTTTACATGAACTATTGTCTAACTGTGCCTTTTTCCTCTTGTATTTGGGAAGTTGATATTTTTTTTTCTATACAAACATATGTCCTATCTTCATTTCAATAACATTTACCTTTCTAAACATCCCTCCACATTTAATTAAAGGAAACAACTGGCAAGACTACAAGTATCATTAAGAAAGTTCCTATTCCAAGAACACTCCTGGACTTGGATGATTCAGGAAGAGAGAGTGAGGCTGATGACTGTGCAACTCTGTCTTACTTAAATCTCATTCATTTGCAAGTCAAGACATCATTTTTGTGATGCCATTAGTCTACTTTAAGAATGAAAAAGAAGCAATGACAGACTTAATTTGAAGTGACCTTCTTTTGAAATTCCAAGGTAAAATCTACTTGTTGAGAAGGTAGTAATCATCCAGGGGAACCCTCATAATCATTTGTATAATCAAATTAACTAGAAATGAAAGACTTTGCCAAAGTAAGGTCAAGAGATTCTGAGACTATGGGTATATTTTAACTGCCATTCATCATACTACTCCTTTCTCTTTTTCTCTAATTCCTTCATAATTAGTTAGTCTCCTCTTTATTTTTCTGTGTTATGGTTTCAACATGAAATATAAGGAGTAAAATATGATGGAATTCATAGCTAGCAATTAATGAGTAAATGGGACCTGGATATATGACCTCAGGAAAAGTCATTTAACTTTGCTGCTTATTTTGTCATTTGCAATAATAAGATAATACTTTGTTTATAGACTAAATATGTAGATGTAAGACCACAAACTGTCAAGGAGAAAATTGAAACTCTGATTTTAAATAGTGGGATAAACTAGTAGTTTTTTTTTCCCAGCAGAAATTGAAATGGTAAACCTAAGACCATTAGCACTAGAGTTTAGTAGAGCTATACTCACATGAAATATTGAGTATTAATAAGAATGAATGAATGTATTACTCTTGCACAAGGATGTCTGAGAATCAAGTAAGATAATACATGTAAGAGCACTTTGTAACTAGAAATTCTATTTAAACTAAGATTTTATTATGTACCATTGCCACAGTGATATTTTTCTACTAGAGGAAGATCTCTCTCCAATGCATTGGATGTTTGGACAAGAACCACACAGGAAAAGAGAGTGGAAAATAATCACAAACTGAACTATTCTCTTCTCTTTTGTTAATGAAAATATTTAGAAATATAAATTTCCCTCCAAGGATTGCTTTGGCTGTATCATAGAAATATCATATATTCTCAAGGTTGCTATTTTCTTTAACGAAAATTTCTCTATTTCTATGATTTATGTCTATTTTCTTTACTTTTTGAATATTGTATTCTAAGATTTTATCTCCTTTAATATAATTTCTGCCAAATCTTGTGTGATCCTGATAGCATGTCCTTGGTACTTGACCACCATCCACCATCTTTTTCTTTGGAGGGGTTATTCACAGAATATTTTCTTTGATTTGGATGATTTAGATTTTGGCTATGAAATTCTGGGGGTGTTGTCAATTTGGGGCTTCTTTAAGGAAGAAATCAGTGGAATCCTTCTATTTTTATTTGGCTCTCTTGTTCTTTATATATATATATATGTATATATATATATTTTTACAAAAATTTTATGCATAGATAATTTTTCAGCATTGACAATTGCAAAACTTTTTGTTCCAACTTTTCCCCTCCTTCCCCCTCCCCCTCCCCCCAGATGACAGGTTGACCAATACATGTTAAATATGTTAAAGTATAAGTTAAATACAATATATGTATACATGTGCAAATAGTACAAAAAGAATCGGACTTTGAAACAGTATACAATTAGCCTATGAAGGAAATAAAAAATGTAGGTGGACAAAAATAGAGGGATTGGGAATTCTATGTAGTGGTTCATAGTCATCTCCCAGAGTTCTTTTGCTGGGTGTAGCTGGTTCAGTTCATTACTGCTCTATTGGAACTGTTTGGTTCATCTCATTGTTGAAGAGGGCCTCATCTATCAGAATTGATCATCATATAGTATTGTTGTTACTGTATATAATGATCTCCTGGTCCTGTTCATTTCACTCAGCATCAGTTCATGTAAGTCTCTCCAGGCCTTTCTGAAATCATCCTGCTGGTCATTTCTTATAGAACAATAATATTCCATAATATTCACATATCACAATTTATTCAGCCATTCTCCAATTGATGGGCATCTACTCAATTTCCAGTTTCTGGCCACTACAAAGAGGGCTGCCACAAACATTCTTGCACATACAGGTCCCTTTCCCTTCTTTAAAATCTCTTTGGGATATAAACCCAGTAGTAACGCTGCTGGATCAAACAGTATGCAGTTTGATAACTCTTTGGCTCTCTTGTTTTAATAAATCTCTGTTTTATTTATTTATTTATTTTTAAATATAGGGTGCTGTTTATTTTTTTCTGTAAATGTTTCTAGGAATTCTGATTATTTTAAAATATTTCTCTTTAAATTGTTAATGATAGTCAACTTTTCCTATTTTTCAATCTTTTGACTTTGTTCTCCTTGTTCTATTCTATTCTATTCCAAATCTGCTATTTGAGTAACATTTTCCTACCTTCTATTCAAAGTTATTTTCCTTTAAATATTTTTCTCTCAAACTTTCATTTCCTTTTTGACCTCTTTTTTATTGCTTTTGTTTACTCTTAGAGTCCTTCTGGCCTCTACTAGGATCTTGACTCCTTCAGACTGTCTTTTTGTGCCATTCTTAATTGCATAAAGAAAATTATTTTTCTTTATTTACATAATATGCTTGTCATTAGTTTTTTCAGGGAATCTTTTCAGCTATTTGCTTGAGCTTATGCAGGAGAATTGAACTTTTTTGGAACTATCTTAAATAGAAATCAATATTTCACTTTTTTCATATGACACATAATGGAAATAAGTCACAGAAACAATGATCACAATAATTATTAATATTTATTCAGTATTTCATGATTTAACAAATTTTAACCGATTTTATTATTTAATCTTTATTAACTCAATTAATGATGATAACTAGTACAACTTTTATTAGCAAACTTCTGTTGGGTGGAGGCAAGTTAGCGGAGAGCAGATGGGACTCTCTGTAACCTCCTCTAACCTTCTCTCAAACCAATAGCAGATTAAATCTCTATATTGGTTTTGAAGTCAAAGAATCTACAAATATTTGGAATACAACACATGCCCAGAAGAAGATACCTTGGAAGAACTTCAGAACATGTCTGTTTCAAATGGGCAGGGGGGACAGAAAATCGAACTCAGACCTCAGCACAGGGAAACTGGGGCAAGAAACTAGAGTGGGAGTCAGTGTTGTAAGCTTCCACACACCTGGGAATCTTCTGTGAGTCTTTTAGGCCACTCTGTCCTGCTTGCAAGCAGGTGGTTTGGCAGATTTGCCTTTTGTAAAAGACAAATTGTAAACCACTGAGGCCCAGAAGAATTTAGTCACCATTACCCAGCACTGAAAATTAATCAGCAGAACTGCCCCAGGGCAAATTAAAGCAGCTGTTGTTCCTTTTCATTGAACACATTTCAAGCCTTAAAAAAATGAATAAAAACCCCAAAAGAACTCTCACCATAGACAGCTTTTATGGAAAGAGAGAATAGACCTCAAATCCTGAGATTTCTAATGACACAGCAACTCCAGAAGAAGCCCCAAAGAGAGATGTGAACTGGTCCCCATTTCACAAGGCTTTCTTGGAAGATTGCATAAAGAATCTTAAAAGAGAGTTAGAAGAAAAATGGGGAAATGAAATGAGATCATTGCAAGAAGGAATGGAAAAAATGAAAAAAGAATGTGATGAACAAAAAAATTAATTAGCCAATTTCAAAAAGAGCTAAAAAAGGTAACTAAAGAAAAATAATTCTAAAAATTAGAATTGAACAAATGGAAGTGAATTACTCAATAAGACTTCATGACTCAGTCGAACAAAAACAAAAAAATGAAAAAAATAGAAGAAAACATGAAATATCTCAGGAAAAACAACTGACCTGGAAAATAGATCTAGGAGAGACAATCTCAGGATTATTGAGCTTCCTGAAAGCCATGATGAAAAAAAGAACCTAGACATTATCTTTCAGGAAATCATAAAAGAAAACTGCCCTGATATTTTAGAATCAAAGGGTAAAATAGCCATCAAAAGAATCCACCAATTACCTCTTGAAAGAGACCCCAAAATTAAATCCCCAAGGAATATCATACCAATTAAATACCAAACTTGAAATTCTAAAATAAAAGGAGAAATTAATAAAATTGAAAGTAAAAAAATGAATTAATAAATAAAACTAAAAGTTGGTTTTATAAAAAAAGAGAAATTTTTAGTTAATTTGATTAGAAAAAGAAAGAGGAAAATCAAATTGTTAGTCTTAAAAATGAAAAGGGAGAAATTTCTACCAATGAAGAGGAAATTAGAGCAATAATTAGGAGTTACTTTGCCCAACTTTATACTAATAAATTTGATAACTCAAGTGAAATGTAAGAATTCCTTCAAAAATATAGATTGCCTTGATTAACAGAAGAGGACATAAATTACCTAAACAGTCCCATTTTAGAAAAAGAAATAGAACAAGCTATTAATCAACTCCCTAACAAAAAATCCCCAAGACCAGATGGATTTAAATGTGAATTCTACCAAACATTTAAGGAACAATTAACTGCAATATTATATAAACTATTAAAAAAATAGGGAATGAAGGATTCCTATCAAATTCCTTTTATGTCACAGACATGGTACTGATACTGAATCTTACTAGCCCCATTTTTCAAATGAAGAAATTGAGAGTCTAAGAAAATAAGTGATTTTTATAAGGAAACAAAATTAGCAACTGGAAGATCTGGGATTAAAACTTGAATTTTGTTAATCTAGGTAAAATGTCCTTTGGACTAAACATTACTATCTTTTCCATGAGTTAGTAATAAAAAGCTTTAACAATACTAGCTGAAATTCAATCAGTGTGGGAGTTTGAGGTGGGAGAGCTTAGTATAGTTTCATTTCAATTCAATTTCAATAGTAGTTAGATGGCACAGTAGATAGAGCATTGGACCTGGAGTCAGGAAGATGTGATTTCAAATCCAGCTTTAGAAACTCACTAGCTGTATTACCCAAAATAAATCACTTGATCTCTGTTCACCTCAGTTTCATCATCTGTAAAATGGGAATAATAATAGCACTTACCTTTCAGAGTTGTCTTGAGGTTCAAATGATAGATAATTGCAAAATGTTTGGCACATGGTAAGCACTATATGGAGTTTATAGTTTAGTACAGAATTATATTACCCTGCTATAGGTCCACATTATAGATAGGTAATTGAGGAAAAAGAAAATTTTAAGAGTGATTAACAGGTGAAGCTCACATCATTTTTTAAAATGTTGATTTAATTCAACCATCAATACATTATTAGTATGTGATGCAGCTTGCAAAGGAAGCTCTGCTTCAAGGGCTTCCAATTGTCGATTAGTCCCTTGGCCTATTTAAGAAACTAATAGATAGCTTGTATTCATTACTTTTTGATGAAAAATATCAGATATAGAACAGAAGTACATAATCATTGAAGTTATTTACCACTGTTATGGAGAATATCCAGCACAGAATCCAAGTTTAAAAGAGATTCTCTGTGAATGATGAGATCTTTCCTATGGTCCTATTTTGGATGATATCATTCTTGTTATTCCTCTTGGAGAGATACATAACCACTGAAGAGAGTTTGGTCTAATCATTCATATTAGGAGTGTAAGTGGATGAATAATTCCTATTCCCCAGGAATATATATGTAATATATGTGCATATACATATATACACATGTGGAGCATTTGTATATATGTATACATATTGTATATATATTTATGTGTGTGTATACACACACAAACACAGAGGCACTTACTAAATATGTCTTGAATGAGTGAATAAATGTATGTAAACAACATTATCAGTGGATCAGGATCAGACAGTACAAATACATGTAGATTGGGCTCAGAATTAAATAAGAGGGAAGCTGATTTAATTGCTTTCAGAAAATTGCAAAATTCCTTTGATAGCCCCAAACTTATCCCAAAAATTAAGGTCCATCTTTTCATTACTATTGTTTTATTGTACAACTGTAAGATATAGAAAACAATAGGATATGAAGCATTGAAAATGAGTATCTCAAGAAATTCAGTGGAAAACTGTATGGTGGGTGTGTTCAGGCTGAAGCATATAAAAATATAAGGAACCTTAAAGAACTGGAATAAACTGGGAAATGGATGATGATCAAAAGAGATCCTTTCTTTTTAGGACATGTTGGATCAGGTAATTTCAGTAAACACAGTATACCTCAATTTCAATGAGGCATTTCATAGAGGGTTTTAAAAAGTCTTTGTGGACAGAATAGAGGGATGGGCCCTGAATGATAATATGGTTAGGACTTTGGAATTGGCTTAATGATAACACTAAATAAGGTAGTGATTTTATAATCTTGAAGTAAGGTATAAAAGTGGAGTTCCCTAGGATTTATCTTTATTCTTTTTCTATTAAATATTTTTGTCAATAGCTCAAATAAGGTACTGTTCTTTAAGTTATGGAACATTGTGGCTGACTTAAATCTGCTCAGAAGGAGCAGATTGTAAGAGGAATAGTTACTATGATTCAGAGTTCTGAGACAATTGTTGCTAATTTTGAATGTGACAAGTTGTAGTAAATTGTAAAGATATACTCACCTATTGTTTAAGAATTATGGGAACAAATGTAATTTATTTGATTGTTAAGTAGAAGATGAAAATTTGTTACTTACTATAAGCCAAGGGGAGGTCATTTATAGTGGGTGGACCCAGAGTATGAACACAAAAGATTGGAGAAGAGAGATTTGTGAAAAGATAGATTTCAGAACTGTGTCAGCTAAATTTAATGCCAAAAAGTAATGGGTATTACCATTGCTAATGAAGTCTAATAGTGGACAAATAACATGTAAGTAAGGGAAATTAGGGAAGTCAGCCCAAAGATTGACTAGTTTGCCTGTGGTATCATGCACATGAGGTATTGTCTAATATAGTGTGAATCAACTCAGAAAAGTGTCCATGTTCAATATAAAAGTTACTTTCATTAAGGAATTTTTATGGATAATTCCTGAGACAGAAAGATGACACTCAAGTTTAAGGTTTCATCATTTTGAGTTACCTTGAGCACATGGATTTTTCTCTCCTGGTATGGATTTGTAAGCATATGTTTATTGTTCCTCATAGATACTGGATTTATAGGTAGAAAAATGTGACCCAAGTTTATCTATGGCATTTGTTTTAATATAAGCACCTGTGATATTATTTGCTTATTAAGTAAAAAGATTATTTTTATAAGCTAAAAGTATTATCATCATGAATGGTTGGTTTTTTTGCTCATGGAAGCATAATGATAGGGACTCACCAAATAAAATAGTGTATATGAGAGTGTATTCCTAGGACAGTGAGAAAACATGAGTGTAATTATGTGGTGGAGATCTTTTTCGGGAACTTAGACCTGCTTAAGTGAGGGAAAATTGGAGTTAGCAAGCTAGTCTAGAAGGACATATAAGTGTCCACTTGCCCTTTGTGCCCTAAGAGGTGTGAAGCATTAAAGTGGAAGAGACTTTCCTGTTATAGTTTGGGGAAGAATAATTAGAAGATTTATCAGGTTTGCATGAAGCTGGATATGATACCATGTTGACTAACAGAATTTTAATTCCCGCGCCCCCCCCCCCCAGTTTCAACAGATTAGAATGATGGGATGAATCTCAATAATTGAATTTATTAAATATAAAGTCCAGTAACAGTGCTTTTAAAAAAACAATCCACAAATATAATTACTATACTATTACTATATTATACTATATTATTATTATATTATATCATATCATATTATATTATATTATATTATATTATATTATATTATATTATATTATATTATATTATACAAAAATAGTATATACAAAATAAATTGTAATTGATCAACAAAAGGAAGACAATAGAATTCAACAGGATCAAAAAAAGTGAGATTCTAGTCTTTCAACTCTTTTTTATTAATGATTCTTCTTCCAACAATGCAATATACCATATTATACTATATATAGTATATTGTACTATTTAGATAATAGTTAACGTGCAAAAACAACTATGTGTTTAATAGGACAACCAAAAGTATGAACATAATCTTGTTAACAAAAAAAATAGTTAAAGAATATGCTATATTCAGAGCACTAGAAGAGATACAAAGTTTAGCTGTCATTGTTTTTATTCTCAAGGAGCTTTTATATAAGAGGATAAGTAAACAGCCCAAATAGTTATCTTTGATGAAAGAATACTGATCACATCTTTAGTTATAGTTGACTGACAAGTAGAAAGAATACAAGATTTTGTTGTGCATAATGCTCATAGTTACTAAAAAAAAAATTATCAAGTAGGAAAAAAAAAGTATTCTTTTAGGTTCTCCTCCATAAAGGTGTCTCCCATGCATATGTTAAGAACATATAAGATTCCTTGATAGATCATATATATTTATACATCTATCTATATATTTTACTAAACCTGTTGGAAGATGAAATGAGCAAAATGCAAATAGAAGAGAGAGTCCCTATAAAGTTGGCAAGGTCCTCCAGATGTCTTCAGGTGACATGCTGGTTAATCTATAAGCAGAGCATTATCTACAGAGCATTCTGAAGTGAAACCCATAATCATTGAGAAATTTAGCCTATCTTTATGAGAAAAACCAAGAGGACCTTTAAGATTATTTATTTAATATTAAGATATATTTGAATGGGTGACACATATAGCTGGTTCATTATTACATATTGAACATGATGGATAAAAAATGTGGTATATAGGAATGAATTGGGCCCAGTACTGAATGAAAGGAAGAAAATAGGTTGGATTACCCTTTGGAAATTATACAGAAATTTCAAAGGCTATATGTAGCTTTCTCGTTGAAACCCATAAGAACAAAAATACTCACCAATATTCTTCAGTGATTTTAAATGGCTGCAAACTTTTGAATAGCTAAATCTCTAAGAAAACAAAATGGAGAGCAATAGAGAATCATGCAGTGTGGGGAAATGGGCTAGTGTTACTGATGAGGAAATGAGTGCATAAAAAAGAATAAAAGATATCAAAAAGGAGAGGTATATATGAATGCATGTAAAATAAATGGACTCTTCATGTAGTGAGAATGAAGACTATGGAAAGGAGAGTTTATGTGTGCATTGCTCTTGAACAACAAGTATCCAAAAGAAGACTCTCAACAGATTGAGTGGACCTAATTCCATCTGAAGGATTTATCAAGATATCAACAAGAGTCACATAAATCAAGAAGGCATGAATGTCCTGAGAATGGCATTGTTGGAGGAAGAATCATTAATAAAAAAGAATTGAAGGACTAGAATCTCACCTTTTTTGATCCTGTTGAATTTTATTGCCTTCCTTTTGTTGATCCTTTTGTTGTATATATCTTATTCATATATAGTCATTTGCATAGTTTCTCCCCTACTGTGAATTCCTCAAGATCCGGCTCTGTTTTTTGCCTTTCTTTGTATCCCCCAACACACTTACCACAGTGCCCAACACATAGTAGATACCTAATAAATGTTTGCTGACATTTTAAGCATTCTAGAATTATAAACAAAACGAGATCTCGGAGGGAAGATTTTTTAAAAACTAAATTCTAGCATGATATTTTTAGTAATTGTTTAATAAAAGTTTGTTGAATTGAATTGTTTTCAAAGGATGTAAAATAATTGAATAGTTGAAGATGTGAAGAAAGAAACATGATATCCAGAAGAACGGTATATAAATGAGGAACTGAGATCAGTTGACTTTCAAGTTACCTTTCAGTTCAAACATGTGGTTGTTCCGCTAATTCTACTCTACTGTCTTCTGGTCTAACCATACCTGGAGTGTTGGTACCTGGTGCCACATCTTAGAAAAGATGTTGAGAAGATTGAGGGCTTACCAAAGAAGGTGAGTAGGAATGATGAGGAGATTGGAAATCATGTCATGTGAGCATTTGTTAAAGGAAAAAGAGGAAAGAAATGGGGTTGGAGAAACTGTAGAATATTATAGCAAACTTTCTGCATTTGAAGGGTTGTTATTAGGAAGAGGCATTAGACTTATTTTTCTTTCTCTCAGAAGATATGGAAGTGGAAGCAATGGGTGGGAGTTGCAAGGGAGA
Organism: Sminthopsis crassicaudata; assembly: GCF_048593235.1. Classification (NCBI taxonomy): domain Eukaryota; kingdom Metazoa; phylum Chordata; class Mammalia; order Dasyuromorphia; family Dasyuridae; genus Sminthopsis; species Sminthopsis crassicaudata. The sequence goes on along the minus strand of NC_133617.1, from coordinate 221,442,088 downwards.
TAAAGACAGGTTTCCTAAAACCTAGGGATGTCAAAAAGTGGAATGGGACTTGGTTGGTAGTGTTTCTACATCAGTGAATACTTTTCAGCAGAAACTGGATTGCCTTTTGTTAGTGACTTTTTTTTGTTAGTAATGTGAAAATTCCTAGTCAGAGGTGAATTGGAGTAACTTGAGATCCCTTCCAACTTTGGAAATCTTTGATTCTGTATGGCCTCCATTTGACTAATATATTACCTCTTCATGGAAAAAGAAAATATGAAGGGAAAATTAAGTTAGCCACCCTGAACCAACCTAACATAAGCAATATTTCCCTTTATTTTTTAGTGATTTAATTCATTTGGCTTGTTTTCTGTTCAGATGTTGCCAAACAATATTTTTCTTGAAATACTTTTTCCTTGAAATATACAATCATCACTCTCCCACTACCACCTACTCTTGCAGTTGCATTTCCCTTCCCCTCCCCATCCAGTCAGTTTCTTGGAGGCTAGCTATGTCATGCGTCAAAACACCAGAAATCCACATTTAGCTAGAGGGAAACTCTATACAGAGATGGCTCTGAAACCTCAAGCATGCAAGGCCTTGTGATGTCTTGTTTTGTTCTCCCTCAGGATGTATGTCTCTTGGCTTCTTTTACTGAACATCTGGGGAATCTCACTGCATAGGTTTAAGAGTCTGGGGAGCAGGTTATCCAAGAAGAAAGGTATAACAGACCAGGTAGGAACTATTGGGTAAATTTTCCACAGGATTTACTGGCATTCAGCCAGTACTAAGTATCTTGGGTGTGTACGATATAGATACTGTGGGAAAGGCCAGGAGAAATATGTAAGCTACTTCTGTAATGAGTTCTGAGAGGAAAGATACCAATGTATACATGATGTGGCAACTTTAAAAGGATTTTTTCCTTCAATACAGCAAAGGTCTGTCATTATGTCAGAGTGAATCAATACTCCTTCCATGGAGGCAGATAACAATTTACCCATAATTTAATTATCAGTTTTCATGAAGAACTAAGGTAGGAAAAAAAACAACCTACAACTTAGTGGCTCTCTTTCTGATAAAGAGTCTCTTAGAATTAGATAGGATGGTCCTTAGACCAAGGACATTATACCCTAAGACTAGGGCCAGATCTCAGATCTCTGTAGCTTGATAGTATCTGGCACAATTTATTCTACTGGCTTAGGCCAAGATTACCTACAGACCACAAAGAGGTATCAGAGACTGATAGAAACTATAAATATAATTATAATCATCTCATTCTATAATGTAATATCAAAATGTAAGGGTTAAATGGGAAAGGAAAAGAAAACAGGATATTGGAATAAGAAGTCATTGCTGACTTTAAGGGCGTTTTAGTGTGGGAGTGGGAAAGGACAAAGAAGGGCATTTTAGTGATATTCTCCTTAGTCACATGTTCACCTAAACCTCTAAAAAAGATTGACCTTTTGTGGAAAGTCACACTCATTTATTTTTAATTCACACCTGATCATGAATGAGTTTACTACTTCTTTCCTGACAGAGCTTTTAACAGGGGAAGGGGAGAGCAGGAAGGCATCAGGGGTGTGTGTGTGTGTGTGTGTGTGTGTGTATGTGTGTGTAAGAGAGAGAGAGAGAGAGAGAGAAAGAGAGAGAGAGAGAGAGAGAAAGAGAGAGAGAGAGAGAGAGAGAAAGAGAGAGAGAGAGAGAGAGAGAGAGAGAGAGAGAGAGAGAGAGAGAGAGAGAGAGAGAGAGAGAGAGAAGGGAGGATGAGAGGGAACAAGCATCACTGAGGGGAAAAGAAGTAGGCTTTGAAGGAGAGGCTAATAGCATCAAAGGGAAATTCTGTCTATTTCAAAGTTTCTGATCCTCCCTACCTGCTAATCCCTGACCCCCCCATCTCCTTATAACGTGTACATATTTTGTACACGTGAACTAATATATGGCAAGGACCACAGAGTGATAGGTAGGAAGAACTGAGTGCAAGCTGTGCCTCTGATACATACTGGTTGTATATTCTTGGGCAAATGTTTATCAAATTTTACAATTCTTTAAGATTGTTGAAGAGAAGCTAAGAATCTGCTTTGCTTGAAAACAGTTTCCTCATCTAAGAGTTTTCTTTTTCAAATGCAACCACAAGTCCAGTCCTTTATGTGTCTGTCTCTGTCTTTCTGTTTCTGTCTGTCTCTGCCTCTGTGTGTGTGTCTCTGTCTCACATATTTACCCATCCCTGTGCATATATGTATGCTAGGGAACTATATGTATGATATATCCTCATTAACAGATAGATAGGTCTTGTTGTCCAATCATTATCATGTCTGTTTGACTCTTTGTGACAGCAGCTTGATAAAGTGATTAAAAAAAAGAAAGAAAGCAAGAAAAAGGAAACCACTAATCCTATGCTTAGGGTTTTCAAAACACCTTCAGGATACACCATAGCCTTTTCCAGATGCCTTGGTCATCCTTTGAAGGAGCCCCTGGGGGTGTCCTCTACAATCTACTAATAATAGGTTTTATTTTAAGGTATCATTTTTAGGGTTTTAAGAATTATTATTTTAAGATTCAGGAGCTTTTGAAATGTTTCTCAGGATGAGGAAAAAAAAACACCTTTTTATCAGTGAGTAAAAATAAGTAGCTTCTCAGGAATACAGTTCAGAGAACTCAGTTTAAGCCAAAGAAGAAATAACGGACCCCTGGAAAGTGTTATGAGGAGAACCACAAAAATTAAACTGGATTATCTGACATTAGGGAGGCATATATTATTATTTCCATTTTACCAGGCTCTTTCCAGGCTGTTAACCACAACTGGGGAGCTCTTTCCCCTCAAATGTTATCTACACTTTCCTTTATTAGTTAGATTAATTAGCTGCTGCTTATAAAGTGTTCTGATGGCAGAATAGCCTAGCTCAGCAAGAATGGAGGATTAACTTGCTTTCATTTTCATGTTTGTTTTATCCCCAACATGGGTTATCAGTCTCCCCTCAGTCCTTTCTGGCAGATTGAAAGAGAAGGAAAGGGAGTCCTGAAAGGCAGAGCTGAGAGGGATTCCTTTAACTTCTTGTATGTTTTTGGCTCCTTTACCCACTCCTGGAAACTTAGCCTTGGATCTGACTTCATATAAACACATTCCAGGTTCCTTCCAGTAAACCTGTGTACAGTATTCCTTTTATTGCTGTCCTTTCATACTGGAAGCCTTCTGGCTAAGAAAGCTGGGGAAAGAGTAAAGATGCAAGAAGCTGGGAGAAGTAGGAGAAGGCCCAAGAAGGCTATCCATCACAGGAGGCAATTACAAATGCCCTATGGGCACTGGAGGCTATTCCAACTTGACAATGCATCCCAACTACTCATTTTCTGAGCCTCTATTCTCATTTAATTATTTCATAAACATTTCTGAAGCACTTGCTATGTACCAGGCACTCTGGTAGGCTTGCATAAAATACTGGCCCAGGAATCAATAAAATCTGTGTTTAAATCCTGTCACAGAAACTAGCTGTGTGATCTTGGTCAAGTCATTTAATCACTGTCTGCCTTAATTTATTTCCTCTGAAAAGAGGGGATAATAATTATACCTATCTCTAAAGGTTATTGTCAAGATAAAAATGAAATAATAATTATAAAGTGTTTTACAAACCTTAAGGTACTATATAAGTGCTAGGTATTTGCAAAGATTAAAAATGACTCAATATCTGCCCCACCAAGGAATTTACATTCTACTGAAAGAAAATAATATTTACACAGATAAATAAATATAGTCATTTTTTTTTCTTGGAGGATTAGAGTGCTGCACTAAAAAAGGAATAGGTAATCATGGAAGGATTCTTGGAAGAAGGGATACCTGAGATGAGCCTTTGAAGGGAATGAGGGGTTCCAAGAAATGGAAATGCAAAGAGAGCACCACAAGCCAGGAATATGACAACATAATTCAGTAAGGGACTCTATCGGTTCTTCCAATTTTTAATCACTTTTGCTAAGTAGGATCTTGGGAAAAGAGAAGCCCATATCATCTGGTAAAAGACAGAGCCAGGGATCAAGATTGAGAACAGTTAGTGCCAATGGGGAGGATGGGTTGGCAGCAATTCAGGCTGGTTGCCCCAAAGATAATTGTTCCACATGTAATATGAACATTTCTAGACCTGACTGAGAGATGAGGAACAGAGGAAAGAAGGGAGCAGAGTTCAGAGCTTACTGAAATACCTAAACTTAAATTGTGAGGTATTAATCTGACAGTTTTGCAAACTCTTGAGTTAAGGGTAAAGAATTCTCAAAGATGACTCCAGGGACAATGTGGAGAGGGATTTAGATTTAATTTTATTCTGACTCTGCCTTACCGATGGCAGGGGGAGAACTTAATAAATGTTCATTGAATTGAATTGAAAAAAAAATTGAATGTAAGACAGATGGAGATACTTCATTTAGTTAGATAAAAATCAAGTCAAAGCAAACTCAAACTTGATTGTAACTCCTGCCCAATATCTCTTTAGACCCTATGGGGTTAACTGCTCTTTCTTTAAAGATAGCTTTAGAGATTGGGGCTATCCATCAAAAGTTTAGATGTTCATCTTAATGCTCTAAATCTCTTTAGAACTGCAAAACAAGCTCTGAAATTCTTCTCCTGGCCAATTAACAAGTATATCTTTGCCAAGTCAGCCCTCTCTCTAAACAGGTTCTAGAGGAAAAGGAAATCTGGTCTTGCCATGACTTGGTTAGAGCCATATGTGGAGTAGTGCTTATGAGAGAAGCAGACCTCTGTGGATCATGATTCCAGAATTTTTTAGGGCTACAAAGCTGAAGGTAGAGAGAGAAAAGAAGAAATTTTGCAAAAATTTTTTAAGGATGGATGAAAGTGCTTGAGACTTTAAAATATTGGTTAATTAGGATATAATCTAACCTCCAAGAAAAGGCATGATATTACTATAATCTGAGATCCTCATGTGTGTAAATGTAGTATGATATAAACTCCGTATCACACAAGGCTCTCCTAAAAGAAATTAAAAAGGATCTCAAAAGAGAGCTAGAAGAAAAATGGGTAAAGGAAAGGAAAACTTTGCAAGAGGATTTAGAAAAGGTATATAACTCATTAAAAGATAGATTTGGCAAAATGGAAAAACAACTCCATGAAAAACAGAATTTGTGAGATGGAAAAGGAAAACAACTCCTTAAAAACAGAATTTGTGAAATGGAAAAAAAAAGTTCCATAGAACAAAACAACTCATTTAAAAACTCAATTAGACAAATATAAAAAGAAGTAAAAAAAAGTAAATGAAAAAAATAATTCATTAAAAATCAGAACTGAACAAATGGAAATGAATGACTTGAAGGGACATCAAGAATCATTCAAGCAAAATGAGAAAAAATGGAAAAATAGAAAAATGTAAAATACCTACTTGGGAAAACAACACACCTGGAAAATAGATCTAGGAGAGACAATCTAAGGATTATTGGACTCTCTGAAATCATGATGAAAAAAAGGGCGTAGAGAACTGCCCTGATATCTTAGAATCAAAAGGTAAAATAGCCATTGAAAGAATTCACTGAATACCTCCTGAAAGAGACTTCAAAATTAAAACTCCAAGGAATATCATGGCTAAATTTAAGAAAAAAATCAATTCAAATACCAAGGAGCCACAATAATGGTTATACAGGATCTAGCAGCTTCAATTTTCAATCCACGCTATACCAGTTGGTGCATATATATTTAGTACTGATATTGCTTCATTCTCTATTGTACCCTTTAGCAAGATATAGTTTTCTTTCTTATCTCTTTTAATTAGATCAATTTTTTGCTTTTGTTTGATCTGAGATGAGGATGATGGCTACCCCTGCTTTTTTTTTTTTTTTAATTTCACCTGTAGCATAATAGATTCTGATCCAGTCTTTTACCTTTACTCTGTATGTATCACTCTGCTTTAAATTGTTTCCTGTAAAAGACATATTGTAGGATTCTGACTTTTAATCCAGTCTGTTATCCACTTCTGTTTTATGGAAGAGTTCACCCCATTCACATTTACAGCTAAAACTACTAATTCTGTATTTCCTGCCATTTTATTATCCCCAAATTATACTTTTATCTTTCCTTTTCCCCTTTCCCTTCTCCCCTGTATTTAACTTATGAGCACCACTTGCCTTAAGCAGCCCTCTCCCTTTAGAATCTCTCCCCCCTTAAAGTCCCTCCCCCTTCTCATGCCTTTTCCCTATTATTTTCTTTTTCAGAACTATTGGACCAAGGAAAAAATATTACAAGCAGCTAGAAAAAAATCTCAACCTTGTTCTCTGAAAACTAGATAAATTGAACCACAAAATAAATTTTAAAAAGTTAAAGAGGTAAATAGAATACTAGAAAAACTAGATATAAATCTTTGGAGAAAATTGAATGGAGACAGAAAGAAGTACATTTTCTTCTCAGCAGGTCATGGAACCTATAAAAAAATTGACCATATATTAGGACATAAAGACCTCAAAATCAAATGTAGAAAGGCAGAAATAGTAAATGCATTTTTTTTCAGATCATGATGAAATAAAAATTGCATTCAATAAAAAGCCAGGAGAAAATAGACCAAAAAGTAATTGGAAACTAAATAATCTCATCCTAAAGAATGAATAGGTGAAACAGCAAATCATAGACACAATAATAATTTCATCCAAGAGAATGACAATAATGACACAACATACCAAAATTTGTGGGATGCAGCCAAAGTGGTAATAAAGGGAAATTTTATATCTCTAGAGGATTAATTGCATAAGATAGAGAAAGAGAAGATCAATGAATTGCTCTTGCAAATTAAAAAGCTAGAAAAAGACCAAATTAAAAACTTCCAATCAAGTACTAAACTTGAAATTCTAAAAATAAAAGGAGAGATTAGTAAAATTGAAAGTAAAAACTATTGAATTAATAAATAGAACTAAAAGTTGGTTTTATGAAAAAACTAACAAAACTAACACAATAATTTAGTAAATTTGATTAGAAAAAGGAAAGAAGAAAATCAAATTGTTAGTTTTAAAAATGAAAAAGGAAATTAGAGCAATAATTAGGAGTTACTTTGCTCAACTTTATGCCTATAAATTTGATAACCTAAGTGAAATGGAGGAATATCTACAAAAATATCGATTGCCCATATTAACAGAGGAGAAAGTATATTGCTTAAATAGTCCCACGTTAGAATAAGAAATACAAGCTATTAATCAACTCCCTAAGAAAAAACCAGATGGATTTACATGTAAATTCTACCAAACATTAAAGAACAATTAACTTCAATAATATATAAACTATTTGAAAAAATAGAAAATGAAGGACTCCTACCAAATTCCTTTTATGACACAAACATGGTACTGTTACCTAAACCAGCTGGGATGAAAACAGAAAGAAAATTATAAACCAATCTCCCTAATGAATATTGATGCAAAAATCTTAAATAAAGTATTGGCAAAGAGATAGAAAATCATTGCCCGGATAATATACCATGATCAGTAGGATTTTTACCATGAATGCAGGGCTGGTTCAATATTAGGAAAGTTATTAGCATAAGTGATTGTCAATAACCAAATTAACAAAAAAAAAACCATATGATTATCTCAATAGATGCAGAAAAAGCATATGTTAAAATCTAATACCAATTCCTATTAAAATACTAGAGCATATAGGAATAAATGGACTTTTCCTTAAAATAGTAGCATCTATTTAAAATCATCAGTAAGCATCATATGTAATGAGGATAAACCAGAACTATTCCCAAAAAAGATCAGGGGTAAAACAAGGTTGCCCATTTTCACCATTACTATTCAACAATGTATTAGAAATGCTAGCTTTGGCAATAAGAGATGAAAAAGAGATTAAAGTAATTAGAGTAGATAATGAGGAAACTAAATCATCACTGTTTGTAGATGATTTGATGGTGTACTTAGAGAACCCCAGAAAATCAACTAAACAGCTATTAGAAATAATCCACAACTTTAGCAAAGTTTCAGGATACAAAATAAATCCATCTAAATCATCAGCATTCTTATACATCATTAACAAAATCCAACAGCAAGAGATACAAAGAGAAATTCCATTTAAAATAACTGTTGATAGCCTAAAATATTTGGGAATCTATCTGCTAAGGGAAAGTCAGGAATAATATGAGCAAAACTACAAAACACTTTTCACACAAATAAAGTCAGATCTAAACAATTGGAAAAATATCAAGTGCTCTTAGATAGGTCGAGCAAATATAACTAAGATGACAATACTACCTAAATTAATTATTTATTTAGTGCTATACCAATCAAACTCCAAAGAAATTATTTTACTGACCTAGAAAATAAATAACAACAAAATTCATCTGGAAGAACAAAAGGTCAAGAATTTCAAGGGAACTAATGAAAAAGAAAATCAAAAGTGGCCTAGCTGTATCAGATCTAAAATGACATTATAAAGCAGCAGTTATCATAACCATTTTGTACTGGCTAAGAAATAGACTAATTGATTAGTGGAATAGATTAGGTTCATAGGACAGAATAGTTAATAACTATACCAATCTAGTGTTTGACAAACCCAAAGACCTTTTGGGATAAGACCAAAAATTGGAAATTAGTCTGGCAGAAACTAGGCATTGGCATACACTTAACACCATATACCAGGATAAGGTCAAAATGGGTTCATGATCTAGGTATAAATAATATTATAAATAAAATTGAAGAACATAGGATAGTTTACCTTTCAGGCCTGTGGAGGAGGAATGGATTTGTGACAAAGAAGAACTAGAGATCATTATTGATCACAAAATATCAAGTGCTCTTGGATAGGTTGAGCAAATATAACCAAGATGACAATATTACCTAAATTAATTATTTATTTAGTGCTATACCAATCAAACTCCAAAGAAATTATTTTACTGACCTAGAAAAAAAATAACAGCAAAATTCACCTGGAAGAACAAAAGGTCAAGAAAATGTTGATTATTTCAAGTTAAAAAGTTTTTATTTAAATAAAACTAATGCAGACAAGATTAGAAGGGAAGCTATAAACTGGGAAAACATTTTTACATTCAAAGGTTCTGACAAAGGCCTCATTTCTAAATTATATAGAGAAGTGACTCAAATTTATAAGAAATCAAACCATTCTCCAATTGATAAGTGGTCAAAGGATACGAACAGACAATTTTCAGATGAAGAAATTAAAACTGTTTCTAGTCTTATGAAAAAGGGCTCCAAAACACTATTGATTAGAGAAATACAATTAAGACAACTCTGAGATACCACTGCACATCTCTCATATTGGCTAAGATGACAGGAAAAGATAATGATGAATGTTGGAGGGGATATGAGAAAACTGGAATACTAATACATTGTTGGTGGAACTGTGAATGGATCCAATCATTCTGGAGAGCAATTTGAAATGTGCTCAAAATGTTATCAAACTGTGCATACCCTTTGACTCAGCAGTGTTACTATTGGACTTATAGATCTGAAAGAGATCTTAAAGGAGGGAAGGGGATGCACATGTGCAAAAATATTTGTGGCAGCCCTTTTTGTAGTGTCAAGAAACTGGAAACTGAGTGGATGTCCATCAATTGGAGAATGGCTGAATAAATTATGATACATGAATATTATGGAATATTATTGTTCTGTAAGAAATGACCAGTAGGATGATTTCAGAGAGGCCTACAGAGACTTACATGAACTGATGCTAAGTGAAATGAGCAGAACCAGAAGATCATTATACACGGCAACAACAAGACTGTATGATGATCAATTCTGATGGATGTGGCTCTCTTCAACAATGAGATGATTCAAATCTGTTCCAATTGTTCAATAATGTCCATAGAGAGGACTATGGGAACTGAGTGTGGACCACAACATAGCATTTTCGCTCTTTCTGTTATTGTTTGCTTGCATTTCTGTTTTCCTTCTCAGGTTTTTTTTCTTTCTAGATCCAATTTTTCTTTTGCAGCAAGATAACTATAAATATGTATACATATATTGGGTTTAACATATATTTTACCTTATTTAACATGTATTGGACTACCTGTTGTCTAGGAGAGGACATGGGGGGAAGGAAGGGAAAATTTGGAACAAAAGATGGGTCAATGTGGAAAACTTACCCATGCATATGTTTTGTAAATAAATAGCTACAATAATAATAATAAAAGAAAAGGAGTTTGAAATAAAAGAATAAAAGAAAGAAAAAATAAAATAAAAAATTATGGAGACTCTAAAGAGCTTGCTAATTAAATTTTGATTATGGTCTCAAAATTGGAACTCAGGGTTATAGAATATTTCTTAAAACAGTGGTCTTCAAACTTGATCAACTCTCTCCCTGTCTCCCTTATGACAATTGCTAAACACCCTATAGTTTGTCTTGTAGATAAGCCATTATCCAATGATTGTTTAGAGCTTAAATGTTTCTGTTTTTCGAGGGCTGCATATAGAAATTGTGAGCTAAGGGGATTCTAGAAATATTTAAGGGGCACATAAAATGTAGAGGTGTAAGGGTTCTGGGGCAATTTCTAACTTAAACATTCTGAAACAGGGGAATGCTCCCTAGTATCTTAGTATGGTTAGTACTTCTCAGAATTAAAACATTCTAAGATTGAGAAGACGAGACTAGAGAGATTCCTCTAGATTTAGGAGTTTCATTCCTTTCTTTTCATGTATCTTGTGGTTTACTGCCACCATCATTGCCACCAACACTATGAACTCCCTGATTCCAGGCTTTATTGTTTTTAAAACTTCTATGCAATGTGTAGACTGACACCTACCATCCACTCTGTGGAGGTCACTAGCTCTCCCTTAAGAAACACTGTACTAGAAAATAGTGCTCTGTCAAGTTTATGAAAACAAAGACAAAATAAAAATTAGATTTCCACCCATAGAAAAGCTTTTGAGCAACCTATTTGGAAACATTCTTTGGGCAGTATGTCATTTATGAGGAAGCCCATTCTGGATAATGCCATAAAAAGGATCACCTTAGCACATATGCCAAATCCTTAATCAAATAACAATGTATAGCTGGTGCCTGCCAAAACCTGTTGGCTGAGAGCCACTATCACTCCTCCCCACAGGGTTGTAACAAGGATGGAATCCAATGCATGGAATATAATATGAATGAATAAGAAAGTGAAGAGAGTGATGAGGTGAATCTGCAAACCACATCTCTGATGATCAAAAGGCTATTTCTTTATCTTAGTAATTGCCTTTGAACGGAGTCATTCCCACCTGGCTGGCCTGGCTTTCTGCTCCAATGATCTGATGGTAGCATTCTAATCTCAAAGGTTCATGCTTTTTGCAAATTCTGAAAAAAATACCTTAAGGAAATCATACAACAATCACAAATATTGTCCATTGGGCAGTGGGCCTCTGACTTGAAAAATCAAATAAAATATGTATGATGGTGCCATTAAAGAAGAGGGAAATGATGGAATAGAATTGTATATATATTAGGTACATACCTGCCAGGAAAATATTATCCCCAACCCAAGGTTCTGGTAAAACTCTACCAACCTAAATCATAGAGAGAAATGGAAAAGTAAATGAAATAAATCTATTTCTTTTCCACAATGCTCTCCCCTTCCCACACCCCAATTTAGGTGTTCCAATAGCTCCTTATCTATAAGGACTCTATTCTTGGTCAGGTATTAAACTTTTTAATACACTTTACTGAAAAAACATGTTATGAGTATTTTTTGTTTGTTTTTTTGTTTTTTTGCTGAGGCAATTGGGGTTAAGTGACTTGCCTAAGGTCACACAGCTAGGAAGTATTTATAAGTGTCTGAGACCAGATTTGAACTGGGGTCCCTCCTGATTTCAGGGCTAGTACTCTAACCCCTATGCTATCTAGCTGCCCCTTTATTAGGAGTTTTAATAACTGTTCGACTCTTGGATGCAGGGAGATCATTGTGGTATCCCTCTGTCTCACCCTGCTTAACTAGAGAGAAAAATCAGAACTTCTGTAACCCAAGAGTTTCAGAAGTTTTCTCAGATTTTTGATGAGCCGGCATACTCTTGCATATTTTCATTCATTCATGAATTCACTAAATGAATAATAATTAGGCAAATTCTTCCATGACTTCCTCTTGCTAACTAAAGTTAATTCTTTTTTGGCTTAACATTGAAAGCCATTAAAAAATCTGGCACTATCCATCCTACTTAATCTCATATCACTCTCCTTCATGGATTCTTCTTAAGTCAACTGGAATCCTTTCTACATCCTTGAACACACCCAGATGTTCTTGTCTCCATGTCTCTGCTCATTATCTCACATATACTGTTCTTCCAAACACATTGTCTTATTAAATTCCCATTCATTCTTTAAAGCCAGTTACAAATATGATTCTTCCATGAAGCTTTCTCTGATCCCCTCTAATTTTTTCAATAAATAATGTACCAATAAAATTGATGAACAAGCATTTGTTGGGTTCCATGTACCAGGCCCTGGAAATTCAAGGCTAAAAGATTCTGAGGAATCTATATCAAATCCCAAGGAAATAATATGTGCATCCTGTCTGGCACTCCTGCCCTTGGCTGCCACTTTAGTCAATTCTCCCCACCCACATGGAGATACAGAGGAGTCATTATCTTACTCAGGCCACTGAGATAGTGTAAGGAGAACTCAGACTCAGGGCATCCTAAGAGATCCAATATATATAATACTCAATCCTACTGCCTTATCTGCCTGGCACACAATCAAAAATAATGTCCAGCTTCAAACTCTGGGAAAAATGCACAAGCCTTTTCAAAGATCTGGTTTTAGAGGTCCTTTCCTGGTTTTAGAGATCTCTAAAAAAAAGACCACTCCATTGCTGCCCCTCCTGGCCTAGTTCTGGGCCTCTCTCCTATTGCTTTCAGGAAATTCCTTCTTTTATCTGTTCTAATTTTCTCATGCTGCTGCATAAACCCATTTCTCCTGATCTTTTCCTTAGAAAAAAATTGAGAACAGCTGGCCACAATCCTTAGTATTAGACAGCTCATATACTGAAGTATTATTACATCTAATTAAATCTCCCTTTCAGCTTTTTCTTCTTTAGGCTAATTTTAAAAAGTTGCTTTCATCTTTTCCTCAAGGTCCTGAGTTTCAGGGCTTTAATCATACGGAACAATCTTATGCATCCTCTCCAAGCCAGAATTTGTGTTATGGACAACAAGATATAGGTAGTCACATTGGCAAGGGAAAGAGTAATAGCATGTATGTCATGATTTTTACCCAACATTCTTCCATTAATTATTATTTCCATAATTCCATTAATTAATAATGTGGCCTTGACAAAGGAGACAACTACCTCCTTCCCCTAATAAATTATGTGACCTTGAAAAAAGGAACAAAGGGGATCCTCTAAGCCTCAGCTTTCTCCAATGAAAATGACAGTTGGATTAGGTTATCATTTAAAGATTGCTTCTAGCTCTAGAACTTTGTAGCTCTTTCAAGATTCTGACAAGAACTCAATATTTTACAATATTTATGAAGACCATTTAGATCTCTGGTTGTTTAGCTATGAATTGGTAGGGCTTCAATGATCCAATCCATGTGATTTTTAAACAGTCAATAATACGCATTTATTATGTGCCTACCAGGTGATAGGCACTGTGCTGAACACTGGAGACACAAAGACATTCTAAGACGTACAAATATCTTTGCTACAGATTCATTCATACTCCAGTGTAGTGTTCTCAGCATCTCATGATATTCCTTCAAACAAAACAAAAAATCATAATACACATTATTTACATAATATTTGTAATAAATATTGAGGATGGTATCATCAATTGATGATATAATACAGAGGTATAAAATACTTGGACCATGAACATGTGCTGCCTAAAACATTGAAACTTGATTAAAATGTGACTGGGAAATAAAATAAATTAAAATGCAATAAAACAAAAGCAACATTACATTTTAAAACTAAGTCAATGTGTGTGGGATACTTATTGTGAGTCAATTTGTATTTAAGTTTGTACTTCTGAAAGAGTAAATAAGATGTCTTATCTCATACATGCTAACTCTGGGATGCAAGTCATGCAGCCTCTGTATTACAGGGAGATCTCTAAGACTTAAATTTAAGATGAATTGCTCATTTGCAACTGGAGTTGAATTGATAGAAGATGTTTCCTCACCAGTAGCTCCCAACATCGATGGAAATAACAAGTCTAGACCAAGAAAAAAAAATATATATATATATGACATAGAAGACCAATGAATAGAAGTTATAGATTGCCATCATTTCTAAATAGTGTAATGCTTTAAATGATCATATTGCTGTTCAATAAATTTTAGTTGTGTCTAATTCTTTGTGATTCCATTTTGGAGCTTGTTTAGCAAAGATAATGGAATAGTTTGTAATTTTCTTTTCCAACTCATTTTATAGATGAGGAGATGGGGCAAACAAGGTTAAGGGACTTGCCCAGAGTAATTTTAAGCTAAAGTCTGATCTCCAGTTCTTCTGACACTAAGGACAACTACCTACTGCTCCAAATGCCATTTAACATTGCCATTTAGCAAAGGGATCAAGTCTCTGTGCCACATACAACACACTCTTCAGTTGCTCCTCAGAGTTGCTATAGCTCAAAGATTAATTATTCTGTATTTCCAAGTACCAAGATCATTCTCAATACATACTGAATATATTATATTTATACTATACTACTATAGTATACTATATATATGTATACTATACTACTCACTTTCAGAGACAGGAAACAGCAATAATTTACTCACTTGGTTAAACCCAAGGGATGTAACATCATTCAGATATACTTAGGGACAAACCAACCAAGCAAAGTAAAGGAGTGGGTGGGAGTCTAAAATTGAGTAACACATAGCTAATTGAGCTCTATCTTGGGTATTTGTAGTTTTTTTTTATCACTGGGTAAGAAATAAGCAAACCGTACAGATTATCTTGCAACAAATATAGACTTAAAATGAAGCAGTGGAAAGACCTTGAGCAAGTCACAGTTCCTTCCTCTATCAAAGGAAGGAATTGAATTAGATGACCTCCCTTATATCTTCAAATCTATAATTCTATTGCCTCAAAAAGAGTTGGAAAATCCCATGTGATTATATCTACCTAATGAGGAGAGAGCACTGGAATTGAATTCAGGAAGACCTGAAGTCACTTGACCTTGTTGAGTTTTGATAAAATGAAGATAATAATGATAGAGCCATAATGAATGTGAAGATATGACTGGATATTTTACCAAAATAACAATTCTTGAAAGTACAAATGTCTAATTCAAAGGGCTATTGTGATGATCAAATGAGATTAATGTATCTAAAGCACTTTCCAAAATTCAGGGACCTATAAAAATGTGAATTAAAAACAATCTTCATGAAATGAAATACTTCTCTCTCAGTGACTCTAAATATGATTTCATATTTGGCCTTCTTTAAGAATATCCACAAGGCAAATCAAACATAGATACCTAGAAAATCTGAGGGCAGGGACCTTCACTGCTGTAATAGTAGGAAGCAGTAGCTCTAATTTATTGTTGAGAAATGCCTTTCTCAAAGCATGGCCCTGAACCCAGAATTCTCAGGAAGAATGTTATTCTTTTCAACCAAATCCACCCACTAACTAAGACCACAAATTGAGTCTGGTTATGCTCTACGTTTGGAAGTTTCTTTAAAAGCAGAAAGTAGTATGAAGGCTTGACTGGGTGTCAGACTAAAATAGGAATTCTTGAAAACGCAAAAAGGAGCAAGTGTGTGTGTGTGTGTGTGTGTGTGTGTGTGTGTGTGTGTGTGTGTGTGTGAAGGAATAGTCTTTTTTCCATTTGGTACTTTAGTAGTCCCTGAATGACAGTTTTATTGGATTAGGTCAAGAACTATTTGAGAAAATACCTACAAAACATTCCATTTCTGACATTGTTCAAATTTAATTCTCATTCTAGAGTCTGACATCTTGATGCCATAAAGTACCCAAGAATGTCATATACAAGACATCTAGCTAACTTCTGAAGTCAATAGTTCTTTCCTTGAGCCATTTCCCCCAAGGCAAGGTTATAAAATAACTCATTCAGAATTATTTTAGGAGTGATTTGATACTAACACTTTTGCTCACAAAATGAAATTCTTTTTTTTTTTCTTCTGTCATTGCTAATAATGTCACTGGGTGCAACAAGAGAAAGGAAGATCCATCCAAAGATCTGTACCATACTAGGAATTACATTGTTGTAAGGATAAAGAAGCTCTTTCTTTCGATATAGATTGGCACTTTTTCTGTACCTTAAATTTTTATATTTATTTATATTATGTAATATTAATAAATAATATATAAATATATAATATATATATTAATAAATATATATTTATATTGGTGGTATTTTATTGTTTCTTCCATCAGAATATTGTGACTTTATTTATTTATTTTTGGACTCTGGAAGCAATCTTTTTGTATAGCACTTTTTAAAAAAAAGAGCATTTTATTTTCAAAATATATGCAAAAATAGTTTTCAACATTCACCCTTGAAAAACCTTCTGTTCCAATTTTTTTTCTCTTCTTTCCCTTTTCTCCCCTCCCCTAGACAGCAAGTAATTCAATACAAGTTAAATATGTTCTTCTATACATAGGTCTGAATTTATCATACTGCTCAAGAAAAATCAGATCAAAAAGGAAAAAAATGAGAAAGAAAATAAAAAGCAAGCAAACAACAATAACAAAATGTGAAAATACTATGTTGTGATCCACACTCTGTCCCCACAGTCATCTCTCTGGATGCAAATGGTTCTCTTCATCATAAAAAAACATTGGAATTGGCCTAAATCACCTCATTGTTGACAGATCATCACATAATCTTATTGCTGTTTACAGTGTTCTCCTAGTTCTACTTACTTCACTTAACATCAATTCATGTAAGTCTTTCCAGGACTTTCTAAAATCATTGTGCTGATCATTACTTGTAGAACAATAATATTCCACAACATTCATATACCATATCTTATCCAGCCATTTCCCAACTGATGGGCATCCATTCAGTTTCCAGTTCCTTGCCATTACAAAAAGGGGCTACTACAAACTTATTTTTGTACATGTTGCACCTTGCAATCTTAAGAGTGTTGTCTGGAGTAATGAGAGATTAAAAGACTTCCTGGGGTTACACAGTGAAATTCATGTCAAAGACAGGATTTGAACCCAAGTTTTTCTAGACTTTGAAGTCAGTTGTCTGCCCAGTAAGTAGAGGTACCTTCCTCATACCAGTGTTCAGAAAAGAGATATCAAATTAGGCTCAGTTTTAAACCACTTAGTGAAATTCTCAGGAATGTCAGAACTTTGTACCCAATAGCTCTATGAAAGTGCCATATGCCTTTTATTCATTTCCTACTTTGAGGTTTCTTCTCATCCTCATTTCTTAGTTCCCAAAGTGAAACCCCACCAATGCAATTTTCTGCACCCCATTCCAAACGGCTGAAGGCTCTTATTATATTTTCAACATAAAACCTCAGCCTTTGAAACTAATCCTTTCTGGATGAAAATAAAAAAGATATTTGAAAGCCACAGGCAACTGGAATATTTACAGTAGCAGGGCCTCTAAGCCACCCTTTCTTTCTTTTAATATGTGAGATATGCTCTGAGGTTCCAGTTTAAACAAAAAATGTCTTCCTTACTTCTCTATGACTTGTGTCCTCCACTTTATACATACCTTTCCCTTTTATCTGAGAAAACTGTTATCTACTCTTAATAGTATTGATATGGAAGGCAGAAGATCATCAGTCCTTTAGCAGCTCCTGAATGATGGACCTCTTTCAACTTTATTGCATTGTATCAAGAACTATCTGAGAAAATACCTGTAGAATATTGCATTTCTGATATTATTCAAATTTAATTCTCATTCTAGAATTTGACATCTTTGCTAGACTCACCTTTTTAACCACCCAAGGACTTTGGCCAGTGTTTGAATAAATATTAACAGATATCATTTATGTGAAACAAATAGGTGTCTCAGTGGGTAAAAAGGAGTTCAAATCTGGCCTCAGACATTCACTACATTTCCCAGTGTAACCCTGGGAAAGTTTGCCTTTAATCCACTGGAAAAGGAAATGGCAAACCACTCCAATATCTTTGCCAAGAAAACCCTATGGACAGCATTGGCACATAAAATCCACAGGGTCATGAAGAATCTGAACAGAAAAAAAATTTATATATATATATATATATATATATATATATATATATATATATATATATATATATACACACACATATATAGATATGCATATGTATATATATATAATTTAATACTATGCATAAATTATAATACTATATATATATATAATACTTTGAAAGTTTGCAAAGCACTTTACATATGCTATCTCATCAAATTTTCACATTAACTCCCAATAATATAAGAACTCACAATAACTTGATTTGAGTGGAATCTCATAACACTTGAGCTCTCTAGTAAATTGTTTTTTTTCCCCAAATCAGTATAGGTAGGAGTTTGAATTAATATAATGAGTATTTTGTTTATACTATCTAATCTGATCCTTATAATTACTTTTTGGAGATAGGTAGTGTTTTACAGAAGAGGTAACTGAGGCTCAAACTGCTTAGGTAATTTGTCCAGGGTCATACAACTACTAAGTGTCTGAAGTGGGAGTCTAATCTGGGTTTTCCTGAATGTGTGGGAACATGCAGCCCTAGGGCAAAAATTATGTGTATTCATTCTTGTTTGCTGAAATTGGAAAAATAATAGTACAGACTTGTGTTCATCTGGTGCCCAGCTTTAGGGATCAGTCCAATCAGTTTGAGAATTGAATATTGGCCAAGCAGGTATTATTTGGTCCTATATAATCCAGGATTATCATGATCCTACATTATTAACATCATTGTGTTCACTTAATCTCATTTGCTTTTAACTGTTGGAAATCTCCATCCCTTAGGGCTCAATTAGTGGGAGTGATAAGTGAGTTTCAGATAGGAGACAGAAATTGCCTGGAGTAACCAATATGCCTCCTACCTGGCCAAAGTTAAATTAGGCCAGGTAGCTTTAAAGTCTGGTAATACCACACTGCTGTAATTGTTCAGGAAGGGAATGGCTCAGTTCTTACATATGGGAAATTTCTAACTCATTCTCTGGGGGTGGGAGGATGTAGGGGGATAGTGAAGGGAACTTGCTGACAAAGATCTGAACAGTATAAACAAAAATAACAGGCTTTGGGAAGAAGCCCTTTTCACTGAAGAATTCACTTGCAATTAGCAGAGGTTAAGGGTTCCCTTTCTAACATTTTGATTGGGGTTCAGGAATGAAACTTTTATCTCTATGTATAAAATCAAAGTTTTGCTTTATGAACCTATTTTTGTTATTTTTTAGTAATTTTAGTTGTGACCAATTTTTTATGACCCTATTAAGTTTTTTTTTGGACAAAGATACTTAGAATGGTTTGTCATTGCCTTCTCCAGCTCATTTTACAGATGAGGAAACTGAGACAAACAGGGTCAAGTGACTTGATGAGGGTCACCCAGTTAGTAAGTGCCAGAGACTGTATTTGAACTCATGTCAGCTTGATTCTAGGCCCAGAACTCTAGCCACTGTGCCATTTAGTTGCCCCAAAGTACAAACTTTGACAAGTTGTTTCAATTCTCTGGACCTCTTGATCCCTGTGTTCTTTTCTAACTCTAACCCTGTGAAAATCTGAGCAACCAGAGCAGTCCACTTCTGTAATGTCCTGTCGTCTCTCAACTGTAATCCTTCTTTGGGAGGAGGTTTCTTTTCTGTTAATCCTTTTCTCTGTGAGCAGGTAGAAGCTTCTGGAGCCTCCAGCCAGAGCAAAGGTAGAATCTCTAATCCTCTTCTTCCTGAATCCTGGCTCTGAATCTCCTCCAGCTTCCCTGAAGTTCCCTCGGGAAGTCTTGTCCTTCCCTAATCCAGGACTGCTCTCCAGGCTCAATGTTGCCTCTTTTTATCCTCCCAGAGAATGGGCTTGTGGGTATTCCTAGGGGCTTGTGGGAATTACTTACAACCAATGAACTTGCTGCTTTTAAAGGTGTGAATTCTGAGCTAGAGAATTGTTAACTACCAATTTAGCACTTAGTAAGAACCTAACACACTTGGCACTTTAACACAGCAAGATATCTATATCTATATCCATATTTTATTATGGGATCTCTCCACATATAAAAATGAGGACCAAGAGACAGACACACAGAGACAGAGACAGAAACAGAGAAAGAAACAAAGATATCACGCACATACATACACACACACATATAGAGTATAGAGAAATATTAATAGTACATCAAAAATTAGCTAATTGACTTAAAAATGGTATACTCTGGTTAATTTAGTTTTTTGCTTAAATGAAGGCTAGGAGTTATGTAGATTATTTTGACCGAAATTCTTCTCAAATATATTAGTTCACTAATTATGAACATTATTGTCATATTGTATTGCAGATTAAGAAATTATAGGAGAAGGGCTGAATCTGTACTAATTTGTTGTTGTTAATCCTCAGTATCAGAATTTGGGTTTTTTTTGGTCACTACTTTTTCCTCCTAAAATTCAATTATAGAAAAAAAAAATTCCAATAAATTAATTGGATATTTTAGAAAATGAGAACTAGGATTCTGGTTAGTCCAGATTTTACTACACATATTTATTAATTTTATATCTATCTATATACTTATGCATCTATAAACTTAGTATATTTATTTATGTGCCTATCTATCTACCTATTTATCATCTCTGTATGTCTACTTAACTATCTATCCATCGATCTATCATCTATCTATATGGCAATCATATATATGTCTTTCTATCTGATATTCTATTATCTCTACATGTATCTATCATTTTATCTACCTGCTAAAGATTACTCTCTGTCTCTGTTTTTCCTTCTTTCTTTGTCTTTATCTTTCCATTTTTCTTTATTTCTATCTCTTTTGCATAAATGAGTGAATGAAATAATAAAATAATATTTGTTAGGCATTTATTGTGATCTAGGTATTGTATTAATGACTGGGAATACAAATACAAGTCAAGAAGCCATCCCCTGCTCTCTAAAAATGTATATTTTAATGGAGGAAAATACCATATAAAGGGGAACTAGAGTTAGAAAAGAATAGGGGAAGGGGAGAGGAGGCATGGTTGGAGCTGTCAAAGAAGTGTGGTAATCTTATTCAGGATAAGACACAGTGAAAGCTCACCTATTAGTATCAAGGTCTCAGATGCTGGAAGATGTCTTATCTATCCATTTATTGATCAAGGTGTCTGGCTGATTGTCTATGTCTATCCTCCCAGTCTCTCCTTCTGTCTCTCCTGTTGTGGGGTGCTAAAGGATTTTGATAAGAATAGATTAAATTTATAAAATGTCTTATTGCTTATAAAACTTCTTTTCCAGAACAACTCTGTGAAAAGAAGGAAGAAGGAGGGAATAAGTATTTATATGATGATTACCATGTGCCAGTCACTGTGCTAAGTATGCAGGACATCTTGTTACTCCCATTTTACAAATAAAGAAAATGAGGTTCTGAGAGGTTAATTGGCTTGTCCAAGTTTATTCAGATAATAAATATCAAATAACTGGCTCCCAATTCAGTGTTCTTTTCATCATTACCCTAAATGCCTCATATATAGTCTGAATCTTGCTATTTATATCTTATCATACTTTTTAATAATACTTATAAAAATGGATTAAGAACAGTTTTGAAAATGGACTTCCACCCAAATAAAAATATAAAAACTGGAGTTTTCTGGGTTTTCTGCTCCACTCTATGTCTGCTCGGTCACACTGGAGCGCCTCAATTGTGTAACGTAGCATCTCTGACATCAGTCCTGGAAGTGGCCATGGGAGAATTCCTAGATGGTTCTGACAATTCCAACTATGAATAAGATGTAGCCTGGGAATGGGGCAGCCTTCTCAAATTCTCCCAAGGAAAGGGAGACCAAGAAGAATCGCAGATTAAGAGCTGGGATGGGAATAAGTAGGTGAGACATTACCAACTAGTTCCAATTGGCTATAGAGATGGAACATAAGCCAGGAAATTTTGAGTGGCTCATGATTAAAAGCCCATTCAAAAGAGAACATCAATGAAAACTTAACCAATGTTGTGTTCCTTTGTGGACATTCTTTCATTGCTGAAGGAAATGGTTACCTAGCAGAGAGATCTAGACTCAGCTTTGTGGCAAATAGATGAAAGTAATCATATTTATTGCATGTCTATCAAAAGATCTACCATCTGCAACTGTTTCAAGCCCACTCATTTTTACCTTAGAAAATTAAATGTATTAAAAATAAAGTATTGTCAGTGCTTTAGGCTACATCAAGTGATCAAATAGGATTCTGCTAGAGGAATTGTGGGAATTAAATAAAAACAAAGGAAATGAATAATATAGTGTGGACTAAATGAGGGTGGAAATACTGCCCTCATAAAAGAATAATCTTTCCTAAGGAAAATATCAGGCATAATCCTGGTCTTTCATTCATTATGGCCATTCATTTGCTTTTCCTTCACTCCCCTTGACCAATAGCTTTTCTCACACTGTTCTGAGGACTAGACCATCCAGCCCTATTTCAAACAATTCCCAAAATCCCACCTCTTGCTTTGAATGAAGTGCTCACAGTTAAGTAGAAACCAAGTTCCAGCAATGACATAACATTTTTCTCCAAGGCCCAAAATGTTCATTGTTCAATTTAAAATACAATGAAAATATCTTAATCCAGCTGTATGATATTGTATTGTAGAACCTGCCTCAGTTTGTGCCCTATGGCATAGCTTTTATATACATTAATTCACATTCATACCATAATGAGGCATCAGAATAGATCTTTTTAAAAACCAATGTTTTATGGATGGCATATAGTTGTGAGTTATGGGACTCTGCTGTTTCTGAAAAATGAAAAATGGGCATCTGTCAGAGGGGGAAAAGACAGGAGCATGGTATTTTTGACAGCTAAAGAATTATGAAAGAAAAATAGGTAGTATCTGTTCTCTTTATTTAAAAAAAACATTAATTTTAAAACCAAAATAGTCAAAAACTTCAAATTCTTGGTAGCTAAAAATTTTTGGACAGCTAAAAAAGGTCATCAAAGAAATGTATTTAGTCTGGTTATGTGGCAAGAACAAGTGGCCCATATGTTCCTCTGGTATCCTAGCAATGTTCAAATAAAAAGGCAGCTGGCAATGCAGAAGATATAATGGAGCTTGAAGTCAAAAAGACCTGAGTTCAACTCTAGTCTCAGATACTCAGACCATGCACAAGTTGTTTGACCTCTGACTTCAGTTTCCTAACTTTAAAATGGGATGCTAATGCCTACCTCCCTAGATTGTTTTGAGAATCAGAGCTAACATTTGTAAAAGGGTTTAGAAGTGTATGGCACATACTAAGTGCTCTAAACATGCTGATTATTATTATTAAAGATAGGAAAGTCCCCAACATATTGAGCAGATTCTCCTCTGAATTCTTATAGGTAAATAAAGGAAGACATAGATGGCATGGATAGATTGAAATCACTTGTTATTAGTCTAAATTCCTCTGAGTATGGAGTCAGTAATCATCATAACTCATCATTTCTACCTTTACTCTCATTGGATAATCTGCCCTTTGGCATTACTTGTGAATCCATATCATCATTCCTTGAGGAGTGCAGAGATGCCTTCCTCTCAAATGGTTCAGTAACTTCCTTTTCAGGAAGAACTTTGTAACTCTAACTTAGCTTCAAGTGTTCAGTCACCATGCATTTCTGACAATGATCTAGTAACTTTCAGTCCTTGAATGGTGCCTTGCACATAGCACTTAAAAATGCTTGTTGAGTGCATACCCTTTGACCCAACAGAGTTACTACTGGGCTTATATCCCAAAGAGATCTTAAAGAAGAGAAAGGGACCTGTATGTGCAAGAATGTTTGTGGCAGCCTTCTTTGTGGTGGCCAGAAACTGGAAACTACGTGGATGCCCATCAATTGGAGAATGGCTGAATAAATTGTGGTATATGAATATTATGAAATATTATTGTTCAGTAAGAAACAACCAACAGGATGATTTCAGAAAGGCCTGGAGAGACTTACATGAACTGATGCTGAGTGAAATGAGCAGGACCAGGAGATTGTTGTATACTTCGACAACAATACTATATGATGATCAATTCTGATGGATATGGCCATTTTCAACAATGAGATGAACCAAATCAGTTCCAATAGAGCAGTAATGAACTGAACCAGCTACACCCAGCAAAAGAACTCTAAGAGATGACTATGAACCACTACATAGAATTCCCAATCCCTCTATTTTTGTCTGCCTACATTTTTTATTTCCTTCACAGGCTAATTGTACACTGTTTCAAAGTCGGATTCTTTTTGTACAGCAAAACAACTGTTTGGTCATGTATACATATATTGTATTTAATTTATACTTTAACATATTTAACATGTATTGGTCAACCTGCAATCTTGGGGGGGAAGGAGGGGAAAAATTAGAACAAAAGGTTTGGCAATTGTCAATGTTGTAAAATTACCCAAGCATATATCTGGTAAATAAAAACTATTAAAAGAAAAAAAAATGCTTGTTGAATTTGATTAGATCAATGGATTGGACCTGCTTGTTGTTAATGTTTTTTCCTACCTTAGGAAATCTTATGGAAAGGAAGGATCTTCTCCCACTT
Source organism: Sminthopsis crassicaudata (assembly GCF_048593235.1). Lineage (NCBI taxonomy): Eukaryota > Metazoa > Chordata > Mammalia > Dasyuromorphia > Dasyuridae > Sminthopsis > Sminthopsis crassicaudata. Next base: position 221,417,548 of record NC_133617.1, on the reverse strand, counting down.
CTCCTCTGTGTACATTATAATTGAGTCAGTTATTGAATTAGGCAATAAATATTTTTATAAGTTTTTATTGAAATCTTCTGGTTCTCCCTATTTCCCCAGCTCCCTTGCTTTCTAGAGGACAATCCCATGCCACAAATAATATTTTTTAAAGACCAAAAGAAAAGAAAAAAAAATCAGTGCAATTGATCAATACATTGAAAAAGTATGAAGAAAACATGTAATACATTAACACTTGTAGAACTGGAAAAAATTACTATGCTTTCCACCTTCATGAAGGGACGACTTAAAAGGGTTTACCCTCTCATATCTCTTCATTTGAGTCTTGACCAGACATAATCAAATCATTTGACCTTATATCATGGTTCAGAATTTGTTTCCTTATCTGTGACATATGAATTATACCACTTGCACTATATATCTCTTGGGACTAGTATTAGAACATCACTTTATAAAGCCTCAAGTGCAAGGTGAATTTCTTATTATGACTTTTGTCCAATTTGAATATATTATGTAAAAATCACGTGGGTGGCTATTAACACAGAAAAATCATAATCTGCTGCAAAGTTCATCCCTGCAATCACTCCAAGTATAATCTAAAAGTAAATGGGGGGGGGGGGGGAAAGACCAACTCTGCTATTCATTCACTAAATATTATTTAATTCTATTGACTACAGCCACACTAACTATAAGTCTCAGTGTTCTAGTACACTTAGACATATGAACATAAAACTTACCAAACAGTTAGGCAGATGATTTACTCAGCTATCAACTACTTTGTTTCCAACATTGGTACAGAATAAAGGGTTTTTTTTTTTTTTTTTTGGATAAATGCTATAAATTTCCTTCATTTAATGTTAAAGGAGTGCTTAACAATTGTGATACAAAGGATTACAGATTAGATACAAGACATTGTTAAGAATTTTAAACAGGGGTGGAGCCAACATGGCAAAGAGTATATAAATCTTTGAGTTTTTTTCCTGGCTTTCCTCAGAATCAACATTAGATCAAGCCTCTGAACAGGTTTTGGAGTGACAGGACCCACAGATATTTGGAGTGTAACAAATTTCTAGCAGAAAATACTTTGGAAGGATTTCAGGAAAGGGCTGAAGTAGGTGGGGAGGTGGGACTTGGCTCTGAGCAGGTGCAGTACAGAGAGGGTATGCATGCTAGGATTTTAGTAGGAGGTTTTTTTGTCAAAATACAGCAGCATTATCTGCTCTGTACTGGTTCAGAAGCCAGTGGATCAGCACATAAGCTGTGAGACCTCCAATGCAATTACTGAAGGCAAATAGTGAGCCCAGCAAAACAAATAGGACTTGGCCAAACCCATTCATCATGGGGAAAAGCTAGCAGCACCAGCCTCAGAGCAGTGTAAGATCCTTGTTGCCTTTTATGTTCATATCTCTGAGTATAATGGAACTTTGAGAATTGTAGTGAGTGTGACTATAGTCAATAGAATTAAATGGTATTTAGAGAATGAGATAGAATTTGAGTAGTAGAGGAAGCTTGGGACCATCTCCCCTTAGGAGCAGACCTTTAAACGTGAGCAAAAAAGTAAAAAATCTCTGACCATAGATAGTTATTATGGAGACAGGGAAGAACAGAATTCAAACCCTGAGGACACTAAAGGCAAAACATCTCTACATGAAGTCTCAAAGAGTTATATGAGTTGGTCTCCAACTTTAAAGGTTCTTGGAAGAATTGAAACAGGATCTTAAAAGAGAGTTAGAAAAGAAATGGGGAAAGGTAATGAGAGCTTTGCAGGAAATTTTGGAAAAGGAAACACTGAAAATGTCTGAAGAAAATAACTCCTTAAAAAATACAATTAGTGAAATGAAAAAATATCCAATGAACAAAAACTCACTTAAATGTGCTAACTGCAGAAAATAATTCACTAAAAATTAGAATTGAACAAATAGAAGTCAATGAGACATCAAGAGTCAAACAAAACCAAAAAATAGAAGAAAATGTAAAACACCTCATCAGAAAAACAACTGAATAGGACAAGCTAATAATTATTGAACTACCTGAAAGCACAATGAAAAAAAAAAAGAGCCTCCACAACATCTTTCAAGAAATCATCAAGGAAAACTGTCCTGATGATCTAGAATCAGAGGGTAAAATAGCCATTGAAAGAATTCACTGATCATCTCCTGAAAAAAGATCCCAAAATGAAAACCTCAAGGAATATTACAAATAAATTTCAGAATTATCAGATAAAAGAGACTATTTTGTAAACAGCCAGAAAGAAACAATTTAAATATTGAGGAGCCACAATCAGGACCTAGCAGCTTCTGCTTTAAAGGATCAAAGGGCCTGGAATATAGTTTTCTGGCAAGCAGGCAAAAGAACTTGGACTACAATCAAGAATTAACTACCCAGCAAAACTAAGCATTATCTTTCAGGGGGAAAGATAGGTATTCAATGAAATAGGGGATTTTCAATTATTTTTTGATGAAAAGACCACAGGTGAACAGAAAATTTTATTTTCAAATACAGAACTCAAGAGAAACATAAAGAGGTAAGAAGGGAAGAAAAAAAAAACTAAAACTAAGTAATGATCAGCAGGATGATATCAAAAAGGCCTGGAGAGACCTATATGAAAAGATGCTAAGTGTAGTAAGTAGAACCAAAAGAACATTGTACATAGCAACAACAAGATTATGTGATGATCAACTTTGATGGATATGGCTCTTTCCAATAATAAAGTGATTCAGACCAGTTTCAATATACTTGTAATGGAGAGAGCTGTCTGCATCCAGAAAGATGACTGAGGGAACTGAGTGTACATCACAGTATAGTATTTTCACCTTTTTTGTTATTGTTTGCTTGCTTTTTTTTTTTTCTTTCTCATTTTTTTTACCTTTTTATTTGATTTTTCTTGTGCAGCATGATAAATGTGGAAATATGTATAGTGAAATTGCACCTTTAGTATGTATTGGATTACTTGCTGTCTAGAGGAGTGAGTTGGGGGAAGAGAGGGAGAAAAATTTTGAAACAAGGTTTTGTAAGAGTGAATGTAATTATATTTGCATATATCTTGAAAATAAAAATCTATTACTAAAACATAAAATAAAATAATAAATTATATACAAAAAAGAATTTTAAACAATACTAGACCAAGAACAAATACCTGAACCATTCTACTCAAGATCTTCTGTTATGTTGACATTAAAACATTCATGGCTCTTATTTTGAGTCCAGTCATTCACCATTCTGAATCTGTCATTGTACTCTTGTTTAATGTCTCTCCGTTCCAGTAGAAGTTGAGATACTTTTATCAAATACTTCCTAAAGTCCCTCAGCACTCTAAATTTATGATCCTGACATCATAAAGTAGGAAATTTTGAAGAATGAAAATGGCCTTGCAGAAATTAAGGCTTAAATCAATATATCACATTCTACAATATTTTCTAAATAATATGTAATATGGTTAAAACAGAAGGAAGAAGAGTAGCAATATTCTAAATAAGAGGAGAATAAATTGGGATTACTTGATCTCATAACCTACTAGTTGAATTGCTTTTGGACTTCTTTTTGACATCCCAATTATGCTTTCCTGCCCCAAGAAACTCGTCAGTAGGAAATTTCATTAGCTTGCAAAACTGAGTCACTATTGGTACTCATCAATAGTCTCTGTCCCCCTGTTTGGATTCTTTGACTCAAGGGCAGGGCCATAGACTCTAGGGTTTCTATTTAAAGAGAAAGTCTACCATAGTTTTCTTCTCAAATTTTATCAGCTACACTGCCTTTGGACTTCTTTTGGATTCCTCCATCCTGTCTCTGAACTGGGTACCTTCTCTCCTTCTGCCTTCTACCATCCTTTTCAGTTTCCTTTTCTGTATTGTCTTCCCCCATTAAATTGTAAATTCCCTTAAAGAATTTTTTTCTTTTTATTTGTGTCCCCAGCAATTATTACAGTTGTCATTGTGTACTCTTTGTTGTCAAAGAGGAACATGATACCAGGGAGATGATGCCCTGATATACAAGTGAGTTGGATTTAAATGAGGTTGAGCTTTGCAAAATCACCAGTCTTACTCTCTCCTCCAGAGCCATCTGTGCTCAGTAGCAAGATATAGATGAGGACAACAGGAGATGGCCCTGTATGAATTAGCACATCACCAGTCACATAGCAGACACTTATACATGTTTATGGATTGATAGTCCAACAAAGATGGTCTTTTCCAAGGGTGAAAATGTAGGTATGGTCTTTATCTCAAAGTCTTGTCTTAGAACTTAAGATAAGGGAAAGTATTATTTTCTACCTTTTTTTGTGAGAATGTGGAGGAGAGAATTTTGCTCAATTCTGCAATTTTTGATCATATCTGGATTCTATTATAGGTACTACATGCAAGAACTTTTAGGAGGAGACTAGAATGATGAAGGGACTGAAGACAATGCCCTACAGAGACTAAGAGAAGTTAGAAGTGTTTTTCCTAAAAGAAAAAAAAGGCTTGGGGAGGGGTTAGATTGTAAGAATTGTCTTCAACTATTTGAAGAATTATCCTTCTTAAAAAAAGGATTGAATTGTCTTATTCGGGCCCTTGAGGGTATAACAAGGAAAAATAGTTGGGAGTTAGTGACATGTGATTTAAGTCAGACTTAAGGAAAAATCTGCTAGCAAACAGATGAAATGAGCTTTCTTATAGGATAGTGATGGCTTTGAAACTTAGATATTGAATTTTTATCATTAAAAGAAAAATCAAGACCAATGTAACAGACATTTATGATTTTATGTTCAATTATCTTTCAATGTTCTCTTTTGAATTATAGAAATCTTCATTTTATGTGGCTATTGTTAATTTCATAATAAAAAATAAAAATTTTAAAAGTTCCTCATCACTGAAAATATTTAAGAGGAATTGAATTTCTACTTATTAGGATTCTGGTAGAAAGGATTTCTTCTCAGGCTAAGAGTTTGACTATCTTAGCTGTCTCCTGAAGACCATTCCAATTGGTTCTGAATCCCATGACTGCCTGTTTTACATGCATCATTGAACACTTTGGTCAAGTAACTCTAGTCTCAGAAAGGACGTGCTACCAAAAGAGTAACAAAGAATATCATTGGTTTAAGCCATGGATTAAAATCATCATTGTCACCCTTCCTGGGCTTTTCATCTCATTTTTGAATAAGAGAGAGATAGCCTTTACTTTGAGCAATCGGAGGTGAAACAATCTAAGAGCTATGAGCCCATTATCTGGAATCTTCCCAGTTCCTTGACCTGGACTGTTTGTTCTCTTCCAGCCATAACATTTATCAAGCCAATTCCCGGGCCTCCCTGAATTTTGAGCTTTGACTGCAGCTGGGTGGAAAGGAAACTGATTCTACTAATGCTGCTGTTTCCTCTTCAAGGTTACATTGTTCCTAGAGTTAGTTATTGCATTCGGGGTTCAAAGCAGTCATCTTCTTTTGCTCTCTTTTGGAGTCCCGGGTGTTTCCCCCACCATCTCTATTATCCCAAGTTCCTTATTTTTCCTCCTCCTCCAAACCAAACAGTGTTTATCAGTCATAGGAAGGACTTTGCAATGTTTCTGCTCAAAGCACAGCTTGATACACAAAATTTCCTGTGCAAATATGGACCTGCTCCAAGACAATGGAACAAGGCTGCAGAGCAGATCCGAGGAGAGTCATAAACTTGAATTGTCCCAGGCTGTGACTATAGGGACTGAGTGGCCAGCATTCCCCAGCTCTTTGCCTCCTCTGTGGTGATTGATCTCCAGAGGGGGCCTCCCTCAGATGCCAACTTCAAAGCAAGAGTGTATGAACCTTTAATAGGGAGTACAGAGACTGCCTGGAGGGTAGCTCATCACTGAACAACAGAAATGTTTGTTGCTGAATAATGTAAGAACAGTTAGAGATGTTTATGAAATTTTTAAAAAGTTGGTATGAATATAAAGAATACATAAAAGAATTTAGTTACTTCTTTTCATTCATGGACATTCAAAAAAGTGAATTTTTGTTCTTCATTATCAACATTATCAGACAGCTCCTTGGTTAAGTGGATAGATCACTGAGTCAGGAATCAGAAAGACCTTAATTCAAATCCAATTTCAGCTGTGTCTGCCTCAGTTTCTTTATCTTTAAAATGGGGATAATAATATCTGTTGTGTGATCAAATGAGATAATATTTGTAAACCACTTTCTTAACCTTAAAGTACTGTATAAATGTTGGTTATTATTAGTTATTATCAGTATTATCATGAACTTACAGCATGGGGCAGTACAAAACTCATGAGACTGGAAATAAGATCTGAGTTCTAATCGTGACTCATCTATTTATAGGAATGAATTCTTGGTGGATCTTTATGAACCTGTTTCCTTATGTATAAAATGGGGGTACTAATCCAAGTTGTACCTACTTGAAAGTTTGCATAAATGGGACAGAATGAATCTAAAGTATATTACATATTGTTACCTCCCAACATAGGATACTTTTGTTACTTTTTTTTGTTTTTGTTTTTGTTTTTGTAATTTGCAATTTGACTAGATTAATATGATTTACTATATACTTTTATGGAATATATGTGTTCTCAATATTATATGTAATTCTACTTCTCACATTAATTGCTATGTATCTGCATGTGGTTTTTGTCTAAACCTGATATATAAGCCTTATATGTGTAAAATCATAGATTTAAAAAAAAAGTATATCTATAAACCATACTATCATATTTATTGTGACTTATAGGGACTGAAAAAATTTAACTGGGTAGTAGGGAAAAGGGAGGAAACAAGGAATGTAATTGAGACAAGACTATTTACTATGAAAACAGAGGACATCAGCTCTACCCTTTCCTTCCCATTGTTTTTACTATATTCTGAAAGTTTATTGGGATTCAGGGTCATTTCCATTGTTGTATACTTGTTGTATGATTGGGGCATGACAGAAGTCAAAGACAAATAGAAAGAATCACAAATGTTTATCCTAAGTCTTAGTTAGACTCAACAGAAGGCTCTGACTATGCTGGGGGAGGAAATCACTGCCAGTGTTTTGAGGCATGGGGAATGAATGAAATATAGTTCAGCTAGAAGTAAAGATCAGAGATTTTTTATTTTAAGCACACATCAAAGGAATTTCATAGGTGCCTCACTATCCCTTGGCAGATAATAGAAAGAGGCATAGTTAAGGCTGGGAGATTATTTAACAACAAGTCTCACTCTAAAAGAGCTAACATTTTTTTAAGATTTCAATGAGTAGGAACATAGTGGAAACTAACCAAATGCAACTAAGCCTGAAGAAGAGCAGCAGATCAGCAAAAATGTGAGAATAGTACCTGAGACCTTGACTTTCAGTATATGGAAGCTTAATCCTTTGAATTGTGTGTGGTCTCAGTCAAATTAAGACCTATTAAAGTCCTTAGTTTAAAAAGGATCAAGGTCTCCCATTGCATTCAGGGCCATCTTGAGTCATCCTCATCTATATCTTATTACTGGACCCAGATGGCTCTGAGAGGGAAAGTGAGGCAGATGACCTTGCACAGCCCTCCCTCACTTAAATTCAAATTCACTTGCATGTCATGGCATCCCTTCCCTGATGTCATGGTTCTCTTCAAGAACAAAAGACAAAAACCAACAACAATATAGTAGTGGAGTACAGCAGCAGAATAGTGAACTTTCCAACTTTGATAGGAGGGAACATGGGACAGAACTGAAAAAGCAGGAGAATTCTTGAACTGCCCCAAAGTTATGGGGAAAAAAGAAGGAAATAAGTATTTTTAAAAATATGTACTTTGTGTAAAACCAATACAAACAACAACAACAAAAAGATTGCCTTTGCTTTTGATGAACATTCTAATGAAGATGGCACACAAAGAAGTTGAAAAGATGGGATGGACACGAAAATAGTTGGTATGGAGGCGTGATTTTGAAATCCAGAGAAAGTCAGAAATGGTAACCTGAAAGGAATAAAGGCATTTTAGCCTGGACCACTTATGTGATGGAAACTCTGGAAGGAACTCATCAATGGGAAAATGGGGTAAGTTTTGTAGAGGGATATTGGTTATTGGACTTTGGGTGTGGCAGACTGTTGCAAGGCTTATTCACAAACTGATTTTTCTTCCACATGAAGATATTTATAATAAGAAGTAAAATTAATTTTTAAAAAATTATTTTGTAAATTATTTTTTAAAAATATATTTTTAAACATTGTAAAATTTTAAAAATAATATCATTTAATATTTTTAATTAAAAAATTAAAATATATTTAAAAGTATTCTAACTTAAACTTTTAGTAGTAGAAACCACAAAATATTTCCATTTAAATCCTACAGAGTCTAATCTATAAGTTTCTTTATGTATTATGTTATTCATTCTTTATTTTTATAGGAACATGATTTATAGGGAAAAAAAAGTAATTTTATATCTTATTCAAAACTCAGGTGCTACCATTCCTGTATACTTTAGCTTTTGAGGAGTCCAAATAAATTTTTATGGCCTTGGAAAGTACCTGGTTAGAGAGAGGAGTCTGTTTAGCTTTGAGACCAACATATTCTAAACTGCATACACAATATTTAGTGACAGAATGTAGAAGAAAACTTGTTTGGAATTGCATATTCTTTGAAAGCAAGATAACATTCTCTCATTTCCCTTTTTTTCTAGCTTAAAAATTAAACAATTAATGTTTCTAAAAGAGTTTTGTTTGCAGTGGATTGGATCTAAATTTTGGGCAGGTTATTTGTAGATCCAGATCTCAATTAATAATTAATAAAATATAATTTTATTATATGTTATATAATATTTAATTATATAATGTAATAAATTATATAATAAAGGTAAATAAAATCTTTAAAAAATTTGAAATGCATACTGTCTTCCTTGAGCTTTCACTGACAATGTGTTTGACTTGAGAAAGCTGGGAAGAAGATTCATAAGATCTATATAAAGCAGAGCATAGGCACATAGGACTATGGATCTACTATTAAAAGGGACATAAGAGACCATATGGTCTAATAATCCATTTTGTAGATGAGAAAACTAAAGGTCCAAGCTAGAATGACTCTTTATTTAACATGTATTTCCTTAAAAACCTTTGCTTTTAAGTGACTTTTGATATTTTCATAGGAAAAAAAAATTCTGAGGTCAGTGACTCTGAACCTTGAATTAGGTAAGAAGAATATTGTTGACCTAAACATGCTATAATAGCACAGAGAAGAGTTGGATAACAGATTTCTGGCTACTGAAGGCTTTGTTTTTAACAACCTGTCTCTGTTTTATGATTCAGCAAGCTTCATTCTTCTCTCACCTATTCATAGTCATCTTGCCCTGACAATTCTTGAAATTATTTTTTTTTCTGTGCTTCTGTATGAAAATATGCTCTCTCCCCTCCCACTTCCACCTCTTCTGTCACCCACAAGAGAAATGGTAGCTACTTCTTATATACCCTGACTGGTTTATAGATAACAAGACAGAGTGTATCCTCCTTCAAGACTCTCTATTGGAAAAAAAGACTTAAATTTGATCAGTACAATGACCAACCATGATTTCAGATAATGGATGATGAAGAATTCTATGCTGGCTCAAACTAGTTTGGGAGTTGATTATTACATTTTCAGTATGAGCATTTACATTTTTGAAATTAGCAATGCTACAAATCAGGGTTTGATTTATTGTTTTTTGGTTTCTATCACCTAAAAAAGTGATAGAAAAATGTTAATGTTGCTTATATATAAAAGTGTTTCATGAGTACATTTCCCCCAGAAAGGCAGTTGCTAAATGTTTACTAACACATCTCTAGCTAGCTATAGCTGCCAGAGAGATGATGGACTAAATATTCCCACTGAGACACATTTTTGAACATAGCCAATGTAGAAATTTGTCTTGTTTGACTATGTATATTTGTTTTAAGGATTTTTTCTTCTTTTTATCTTTTTTTTTTTTTCAGTGCATGGGGGGGGATGTGGGAGAGAAAGAATGAATACTTATTACATGAAAAAATAACTTAAAATTCCATGATACTTTCCTGATTATTGAAATGGTCTATAATATTTTAAGTTTCAATAACTTTGATTTAGGATCATGATTTTTGCTTATTCATGTTATTAGAAAATATGTACAAATCTCACATTTAGTCATCCCTCACCTTATATGGAGGGTCCTAAATTGTATAAAAAACAGAGGCAGATACTTGAGAGCAGATCCCAGAAGAAATCTTGTTAAGAGCTAGTTATATCAATGACATATACAACACTTCATTGGTAAGCCACTTACATAATGTTCTCTTTCATCAGGGAGGAGGGTTATTTTCCATATCAAGCAGACACTTTGGCCAGATATGATAATACAGGTCCATAATCTCAGTTACAGGGAAGCTGAAGATGGTGGATTTTTTGAGTTTGGGAGGTTTGAGACTTGGTGGAAGTAAAACCAATCGGGTATCCATGCTAAATTTGACACTGAAGTGGTGAGTCTCTAAAAATGGGGAGGCCATCAGGCTGTCTGAGGAAGAAAGAGCTGGCCCAAGTCAGAAATGGAAGTCAAATCCTTTGTACTGAACAGTGTTAAAATTAGGTTCTTAAGAAATGGCTGTTACATTTCCAAGCTGGACAACATAAAGAAAATCCAATCTTAATGAATAATTGAATTTATGGATAAATAAATAATGAAACAAATTGATAAATAATTAAACAAGTAAATGAATCAATCAAAAAATAAATATTCTTAAGAGAGTTTTACCATCCACAAATAAATGAGCACTCTGCATTGACCTATCCCAGTATTACAGAATTCTGGGAGCTAGAGACTACAAGTTAAAGTGTGCACATTTCTTTTGAATGTCATTCTCAATTAGTCCCCTTGATCAACTAATTAAGGAGTATCAATTCCTCCTTTGGTTTTGACACAAACTTCAAGTACAAGTCCTCGTGGCCTGGTGTAGCTGATATAGTCAACACTACCAGCTTGGTCTGCCGTGGACAGACCTATCTAGAAGTATAGAAGTGATCTCACTTTAGAAAATAGACTTTATAAAGAATTCTCTGTTTAAAAAAAGACATAAAATCCACAGATAGGTCTCTATTCTAGGCCAAAGGAATTGGAACTTTTTACCTTGACTGTACCTCACAAATGTAATACCTTGGGGAAAAGGTAAAATATTCAAAACTTTGAGCTACTCTAATTTCCCATTTCTTTCAAGTCAAAGTGGTGTTTGGCAAATATGCACTATAAATTTAGTTTTTAGACTCCTCAGGAGGTCATGGATAATGGAATTTATTCCTAGTGGAATACCTCTGTAAAATAACAGAAGTTATATTCATATTTTTATGTAACCAACTTAAAGTATAATTGGTAAAAGCAAAATATAGATATCATAATCAAAGTATTTGCTAGATCAGAGTTTCTTAAACCATGGGTTTCGACCTCATATGGAGTCACACAATTGAATGTGGATGTTTCCAAAAAATTGGCAACAGTTAAAAGTATTAACTATTCTACCAAGATTTAATTTTTATGTAAAAATAAACAATCACATACATCTCATTAGTATATAAATTTACTTTTGTCTTTAATAAATGGTAAAAGTATATATATGATATAATTTATAATTTTAAGTAAATAATAAATTATGATGAATTATACAATATATAAATTATGTAATTTTAAAAAATAAATTTCTTTATGATTTATTATCAGCAAATATTTGATTTATATACATACCCATCTTATATATTTATATTATATATTATATTATTGGAGTCTGGCAAAAATTTTCTGGCAAAAGGAGATTGTGAATGGAAAAAGTTTAAGAAGCCTTATGCTAGATTGGGGATTTTATAGATCCCAATCTTTAGTTCCTTTAACATAGTTGAATAGAAATGTTTAAGAATGTACTGTGTGCCAGATTTTGTTCTGGGGAAGAAAAAAAAAGTGGGGAAGAGAAGGAAGGCAGAAAACAGTCCTTGCACTCAAAAGGGGTTTGTTTGTGTGTGTGTGTGTGTGTGTACATGTAAATAACTATTTATAAAAAAGCTATATTCCCATTAAATTGAAATAACCAACAAAGGAAAGGCACCAGCTTGGAAGATGGCTCCAAAAAGGCTCCTAGTAGGAGGTATGAGTTTAGTGGAGATTTGAAAAAAGTCAGGGAAGCTGAGAGGAGAGAAGGATGAGGGGACAGAATTCCAGGCATTGTGGATATCCAGTGAAAAGGCTTGGAGAATTAACCATTTTTGTCATCTTCATGTGATATAGTAGAAAAAGTGCTGGTCAAAGTATAAGGTGATACAAGTTTGAGTTTTTCCTCTGAAGTTTACTGACTTTGTTATAGTTATATCAATATGACTTCTCTGAACTTCAGTTTCCCAATCCATAAAATGAGAAAATCATATTTATATTATACCACAAAATTGTGGTAGAAAAAGCATTTTGAAATCTTTCAAGAACTATGTAAATGTGAGTTAAATCTTTAGAAAATAATCAGTGGACAGTTTTTCTTAGGTTAAGTGAGAATCTTTAATCCTTTCCCATTCCCCTGCCTTCCTTCTTTTTTATATACACCTTAAGAAATTTAGTATATTAAAATAATTATTGATCTACACATATGATGTTAAAATAAATGATTAATCAATGCTTAATAGTACATATGTAAACTGGGTTGAAGCTAAAATCTTGATTGAGAAGTTCAACATTTTTCTGTATGTGTGTGTGTGTGTGTGTGTGTATCCATGCTCATATGCTTGCATTTGATCTTCTTTTTCAATTGAGCTAGAAAGGTCATTAAGTATAACCTGTCTTGTTCCTTGCCATTAGCGAGTGAAGCTTTCCTAGAAAGTGAAGTGTAAAAGGAATTTCCATAAAGAGAATCATTTCTCAGTTGATTTCCATGAAAATCATAGAAATGCAGCACATCTGCTGCTGCTGTGGTTGCATCTGCTGCAGGTGCTTCCCCTCCCCACCTGTCAGCTATTTTCCTTACAGTTCTTAGTCCCTTAAATAAGATTTAGCACAGTGCTCTATATAAGTGGTCTCCAGGGAATCTCTTGTCGGGAATGTGACTAACACAGAGTTGTGAGCCTGAGGAAGCATAGTAACAGTATTTGTTTCAGTTGGATTCATGAAGACAGATTCGAATCCAACCTCTGAAACATACTCATCCTCTCTGTATTTAATTTACTCATCTATAATAACACCCCTCACTCCCCTGGGGATGGGGAAAAGACAGAGATAGAAAAAGAAAGAAAGAGAGTGGTAAGGGGAATGGAAGGAAATAAGCATTTATATAGTTTCCTATTATATGCCAGGTGCTAAGCAATTTACAAATTTTATTTCATATGATCTTCACAGTGACCCTGCAAAGTAGATGCTATTATTATCTTGTTTTATGGTGAGAAATGTGAGGCAAAAACAGATTAAATGAATTGTCCAGGGTCTCATAGTTAATAAGTACCTGAGTCTGTATTTGAATTCAGATCTTACTGACTCCAAATACAATGCAAAATTTTTTTCAGATGGAGGAAGGGAGAAGATGGGGAGGAAGAAGAGGAGGGGAAGAGGAGAGGAGTAGGGGAGGGAGAAGAGAACAGGGAGAGGGGGTGAGAAAGATGAAGAGGAGGAGGGAAAAGGAGGGGAGGGGAGGGGGGAGGAGAGAGGGAGAGCAGAAAGGGACAAACACATAGAGAGACAATCAAAAAGATAAACAAGAAGAGAGAGACAGACTACGACAGACAGAGAAGCAGAGACAGAACCACAGAGATAAAGATGAGACAAAGAGAAGTAGAAACAGAAAGAGACAAGGACAGTGGGAAAGAGAGAGAGAGAGAGAGAGAGAGAGAAAGAGAGAGAGAGAGAGAGAGAGAGAGAGAGAGAGAGAGAGAGAGAGAGCGCGCGCGCGAGAGAGAGAGAGAGAGAGAGAGAGAGAGAGAGAGAGAGAGAGAGAGAGAGAGAGAGAGAGAGAGCGCATAAGATCAAGATCAAGAGCATAAGTAGAAGGGGTGACCTTGGTAAGGAGAAGAGATATCTCTTCCTCAGATATGGAGCAAAATGGTAGATGGTAGATGATATAGAAAGTTTTTTGAGTTTCAGAGTGGAGAAAATAGAGGGGTCCTTGATTTTCTGAATGACAAAAAAAAGCAATGTCAAGGGCGAGGCCAGCAAGGGGGATAAATGGCATAGTAGATTATGGAAAGAAGAGAAGTTTTGGAACAGCTATCATAGGGAGTGAGATGAAGAGTCAATCAAGAAAGAAAAATTGAATTTCTGTCCTGCAGCTAGTATCCAGTTGATACCAGATAACAAATTTGTACTGCATTTAGTTAGTATGTTTGTGTGACTTTCTCTGTAGCATTTAGCAGCACATGAGTAGGAGTAGAAAACAGATGGTGAGATAGGTCAAGGTGGAGATTTAGCAAGTCTTTAGTGACAGGAGGACTAAGGGTCAAGAGAGTCAAGTGTTTAGTTGAACTTGTGAGTTGTAGGGTCTAGACTGTGAAGAGAAGAAAGTGAAGCTAGAACTAGGGTGATGGAATGAAAAAAAAAAAGGAGTGCAGTGATTGAATCCAGCAGCTGGGATAAAAAAATAAATTTAGAAGGAGTGAAGCAAAGGAAGTGAGAGATTTTTTTTAAAATTAAAGAAAATTATCATAGACAAATTTTAGCATTAGGGATCATAGTTCTGGCATCCCTTTCAGTAGCTAAGGTGAATTTGAGATATCAATAAGAGGAGCTGAAGTTGATGAACTGGAAGTTAAGTTTGAAGTATATATTCAGATCCCTGTATTGGGGACAAGGGCTAAAGTAGAAATGACAGGAAGGCTCTGGATTAGGCATTGAACTCTTTAAGAAGGGAAAAAATAACCGAAATGTCAGTATGACTCTGACAAGCAACTGGACAGGATGATACGTCTATCTGTAGATAAAAGAAGCATTTGCTCTGTGATGGTGGCAAAGGAAAGTTGCAATAAGGAATAAGGAATATGCATACTTCCTCTCCTTTCTAGCATCACAAATCAGAAAGCAAGAGAGGAATATCAGAAATGAACAGGAATTATTTTTCTCTTCTTTTTTATTAAATATTTAAAATGTTCAAAACATATGCATGGATAATTTTTCAACATTAACCCTTACAAAACCTTGTGTTCCAATTTTTTCCTGCCTTTCCCTCACCTCTTCTTCCCCTAGATGGCAAGTAATCCAATATATGCTAAACATGGTAAAATACAAATGTAAAATTCAATATATGTATACATATTTATACAATTGTCTTGCTGCACAAGAAAAATCAAATCAAAAAGGAAAAAAATAAAAATGAGAAAGAAATGCAAGCAAACAATAACAAAAATAATGAAAATAGTATGTTGTCATCAACACTCTGTTCCCTCACTCTGGCTGTAGAGATCTCTCTTCATCACAAGATCATTGAAACTGGTCTGAAGCATCTCACTGTTGAAGAAAATCACATTTCTTAGAATTGATCATCATATAATGTTGTTCTCCTCTATAATGATCTCCTAGTTCTGCTCATTTCACTTAGCATCAGTTCATGTAAGTCTCTGTAGGCCTCTCTGAAATCATCCTGCTGATCTTTTCTTATAGAACAATAATATTCCATAACATTCACATACCATAACTAATTCAGCAATTCTCCAATTGATGAGCATCTACTCAGTTTCCAGTTTTTTGCCATTATAAAGAGGGCTGCCACAAACATTTTTATACATGTAGTTCCCTTTCCCTCCTTTAAGATCTCTTTGGATATAAGCCTAGTAGAAATATTGCTGTATCAAAAGGTATGAACAGTTTGATAGACCTTTTAGCACAGTTCAAAATTGTTCTTCAGAATGGTTGGATCACTTCACAACTCCACCAATAATGTTTTAGTGTTTCAGTTTTCCCACATCCCTTAAACATTCATCATTATTTTTTTTTTCTGTCTTCTTAGCCAATCTGAGAGGTGTATAGTGGTATCTCAGAATTGTCTTAATTTGCATTTCTCCAAACAATAGTGATTTAGAGTACCTTTTCACAAGACTAGAAATGGTTTTAATTTCTTCATCTGAAAATTGTTCATATCCTTTGATCATTTATTGATTGGAGAATGGCTTGAATTCTTATAAATTTGAGTCAATTCTCTATATATTTTAGAAATGAGGCCTTTCTCAGGACTTTTGAATGTAAAAATGTTTTGCCAATTTATTGCTTCCCTTAAAATCTTGTCTGCATTCATTTAGTTTGTACAAAACCTTTTTAACAATATAGTCAAAATTATCTACTTTGTGTTCAGTAATGAATTCCTGTTCTTTTTTGGCCACAAATTCCTTCCTTCTCCACAGATCTGAGAGGTAAACTATCCTTTGTTCTTCTGATTTACTTATAACATCACTCTTTATGTCTAGATCATGAACCAATTTTGACCTTATCTTGGTATATGGTGTTAGGTATGGGTTAATGCCTAATTTCTTCCATACTAGTTTCTAATTTTCAGGGATTATTTTCTAAAGATATCTAGTGAGAACAAGGAGAGGGAAAAAAGAGTGCAATGAAAAGGTCTAAATGAAAGAAACTGTTCATGAAAGAATAAGAATTCCAGACGCAATATTGTTGGGGTAGGCAGAGAAAGACCAGCTCTGAGCAATAGGAAGGGCATTAAAAGAGGGATTAGGGAAAAGAGAGCTTTGGCCTCAGGACAAATAAATTGGAGCCCCAGAGACTGAGAATGAGTGGGCAGGAATTTCCCAAGCCTCAGGAGGAGAAAAGTACCAGGTAGATTCTCAACCTCTTGGTTATTAGGTGTTGTCACATATTGTCTCTGAAAAACCCTAGGGAAGAAGGAGTTAAAGTCAGTAAGGTCATATTGGGCACCTAGTTTAATAAATACCTTGGGATTTGATCTCTAGGAACCTGACTGATTCTTAATCAGCCATCTATCCACTATGCCCTATCTATTTGCTCTACATGGACTAGTTGAAAAGCAAGAAAAGGAAATGATTACATTAAATGTAATAAATATTACAGAATCCTATGAGTATTAGGATCAATACTGAAAAAATAAGAAAATGAAAGATCTTACAATCTACTTTGAGCTATAAGGCAGGTAGATAACCAACTTTAAATACAATTAAGAATGTGATTGTACACCAGGAAAATAAAGTGTTGTGAGAGTTTTGAGGATCAAAGATTATACATTTATAGCCAAAAGGGACTTTAGAAGGTCTACTCTAATGCTCTCATTTTATGGATGAGAAAAACCGGGAACAGAAAATTTAAATAATTTACCCAGAGTCACATAGGTAGGAAATACCTGAAGTAAGATTCAGACTCAGGTTTGTTAACTACATGTTTGGTTCTTTATCCATTAAGCCACATCTATTTACCTAGGTTGGTCTCTGAGCATAAAAAAGAAGTAATTCCATTAATTAAATGTAGACTTTGTTGAATGCTGACGAAATTCAGTACTGGAGAATATACAATGAATTAACTATGGTTTCTGTCCTGAAGTAGCTTAGTATGAAAGATAAAGTAAGGAGATAACTAGCTATAATATAATTTGAGATTGAGGCAATGTCCTAGGAAAACAAGAGAGTTAAGGATGGATAGATTGCTTCTAAATGGAAAGATCTAGAAGGTTTTTATGGAGGTGGTAAGGGACTATAACAAAAATGTTTGATGCCCTATATTCATTCAAGGTATTATCATTATAAAGGAGTGTATGTTTAGTGTTAAATAGCATATAATAGCATCTTGCATTTATAGAGGGTCTTAAACATTTTTGTTGAAGCATTTTCTTATCTATTATCACCTCCAGAAATGAGATTCTTGCCAAAGACAGCACCAGATCAGAATATAAGCTCATCTGTAAAATGTTATGAAGAATAATGGATGATTATGAGAAGCAGCATCTCATAAAACCTGGAACCAATGGAGCAAAGAAAATTTAAAGGAATCACAGAAAGAAATCTAACCAAACAAAGTTGTTCCAAAGGTATATGGGAATAAAAATGAAAGGAGGATTAAAAACAAAAGAAAAATGCAATAAATTTGCAAAAGCCATTGTAACAAACTAATGGTAAAACCACTAATATCATCATTACCAAGGTATTAGAAATGACACCATAAAGTCCAACGATGAGAAAACACCTAGATTGGATTAAGTGTGCATAGAGAAGATTCATGCTGAAGGTGATATAATTGTGGGACTATTGAGGAGGAGGGAAGGGAACAAATATTTATTAAGCATATATAATATGTTAGGCATTATGCTAAGTGTTTTACAAATATTATTTCATTTGATCTCCAGAATAATCATGGAAGTTGGAAATTATATTTATGATTTTCATTTCATAGTTAAGGAAACTGAAGCAAACAGAGAGATCAAGTAACTTGCCTAATGTAATATCTCTACCATCTCAAGTCTTCCTGATCTAAGTCCAGTATTCTCTTCACCATGCCACCTTACTTCCTTTTGAAGGAGATCTCTTTCTCTCTCTCTCTTTTTCTCTCTCTCCCCTGCTCTCTCTCTCTCTCTCTCTCTCTCTCTCTCTCTCTCTCTCTCTCTCTCTCTCTCTCTCTCTCTCTCTCTCTCATCTACATGATTTCTGAAAGAAGAAAATATATTAAAAAGGTGGACATTTTTAAACTTTGCTTAATACCAAAAAGGGAAGACTGAAAGAACATTAATAACTATTGGTCTCTATACCTACTCTTAAACTACACAAAATGTTCATAAGAATTGTCTATACTGGAAATGAGGTAATTAATTAATTAACTGAAGGTACTATTCTGCCAAATATAAACTTTTCCACAAATAATATTCAACAATGGACTACATCTTTACTATCTCATTAAAAAAAAAGATACAGTGGATATAAGATTCCTTGTGCTTATTGTTGATCATGAAAAGCATTTGATTTCAATAGAATAAAAAACATATTATAAACTCTTTTACAGCAGTGATTCTCAATCACATTAAGATTATTTAGAATTTTTTGGAAGATGTCACAACTAAAATAATTCTGCTCCCTGATTTTCTGATAGCAAATATCAGGTAAGACATAAAAAGTGTTCTTCATTGTGATGGAAGAAATGAAAAGTAGAATCCAAGCTTGGAGGAGGGGTAGATTTCCTGATTATGGTGGGGTTCTCCAGATGATCTTGTTTGTACTTGCTTTTGTGGTGTTTGCAACAAGCCCTAAGACTTTTTTTTTTAGCTTTTTATTTACAAGATATATGCATTGGTAATTTTTTAGCATTGACCCTTGCAAAACCTTTTGTTTCAACTTTTCTCCTCCTTCCCCCCACCCCCTCCCCTAGATGGCAGGTAGTACAATACATGTTAAATATTTTAAAGTATATGTTAAATACAATATAATTTTACATCTCCATACAGTTGTTTTGCTGCACAAGAAAAAATGGGCTTAGCCATAAGGTAAAAATAACATAAGAAGGAAATAAAAAATGCAAGCAGACAAAAACAGAGGAAGTGGAAATGCTATGTTGTGGTTCATTCTCATTTCCCATAGTTCTTTCACTGGGTGTAGATGGCTCTCTTCATTATTGGACAAATGGAACTAATTCGGTTCATCTCATTGTTGAAGAGAGCCATGTTCATCAGAATTGATCATCATATAGTATTGTTTTTGAAGTATACAATGACCTCCTGGTCCTGCTCATTTCACTCAGCATCAGTTCATGTAAGTCTCTCCGGGCCTTTCTGAAATCATCCTGCTGGTCATTTCTTACAGAACAATAATATTCCATAACATTCATATATCACAATTTACCCAACCATTCTCCAATTGATGGGCATCCATTCAATTTGCAGTTTTTAGCCACTACAGAAAGGGCGGCCCAAACATTTTGGCACATAAGCAAAAGTCATGTCCAGTAACATTGTCTCAATAACAATGGTAGTTGGGTGTGTTGGTTTTTCACCCACTAATTTAAAAGCATAGTTCTTCAATGGAAAGCATAGGGCAAAGCCTCTCCTCAGGCCACCATATGGCAAGTAGCCATGGGAGGAGCAAGTAGGCCCATTGTCCATTTACAGTCTTTATATTGCATATCACCCAAAACAGTCCATTTCAGGTGCAACACTGGAATTGTCTGCTGTCTCTGATGTCACGGTCAGGAGGGACATTGCTGCCATCAGTGTCTGGAGGGCTGCTGACATCTGGCTGGTCCCTCTGGGCTGTTGTCTGGTCCTTCTCTTGGATCCCCAGTTCACAAATGTCTCTGGTGGGGATCAACTCTGCTGCTGGATCTGCACCTAGGAAGGAATGTACCCGGGGCCCAACTTGGGCCTTTCCAAATCACAGTGGAAACAAAGTTGTTGTCAAAAAGATTAACAAAAGTCAGACAAAAGTTAGTCAGTCTGTCACTTAGCTGCACTTTCTGTGTATGCCCAAAGTGCATTGCTAAGGTAAAATGCAAAGAATTTAAAAATGTAAAACCAAAATAATTTAATCTTTCTTTAGTATTGCTTTGGGATATAAGCCCCGTAGTAACACTGCTGGATCAAAGGGTATACACAATTTGATAACTTTTTGAGCATAATTCAAAATGGCTCTCCAGAATGTTTGGATTCGTTCACAATTCCACCAACAATGCATCAGTGTCCCAATTTTCCCATATCTCCTCCAACATTCAGCATTATCTTTTCCTGTCATCCTAGCCAATCTGACAGATGTGTAGTGGTATCTCAGAGTTGTCTTAATTTGCATTTCTCTGATTAATAATGATTTGGAGCATCTTTTCATATGGCTAGAAATAGTTTCTATTTCTTCATCCAAAAATTATCTGTTCATATCCTTTGACCATTTATCAATTGGAGAATGTCTTATAAATTAGAATCAATTCTCTATATAATTTGGAAATGAGGCCTTTATCAGAATCTTTGACTGTAAAAATATTTTCCTAGTTTATTGCTTTCCTTCTAATCTTGTCTGCATTAGTTTTATTTGTACAAAAGCTTTTGAATTTGATATAATCAAAGTTTTCTATTTTGTGATCAATAATGATCTCTAGTTCTTCTTTGTTCACAAATTTCTTTCTTCTCCACAGGTCTGAGAAGCAAACTATGCTACCTTCTTCTAATTTATTTTTAATCTCATTCTTTATGCCTAGATCATGAACCCATTTTGACCTTATCTTGGTGTATGGTGTTAAGTGTGGGAAAATGACTAGTTTCTGCCATATTGATTTCCAATTTTCCCAGCAGTTTTTGTCAAACAGTGAATCCTTATCCCAAAAGTTTGATCTATTTACTCCTAACTTTTTGTTGAATGTAGTTTTTATTGCATCATGCTCTGAAAAGAATGCATTTACTATTTCTGCCTTTCTGCATTTAAGTTTGAGGTTCTTGTGTCCTAATATATGGTCAATTTTTGTATAGGTTGCATGAACTGCTGAAAAGAATATATACTTCTTTCAGTTTTCTCCAAAGATCTATCATACCTAATTTTTCTAATATTCTATTTACATCTTTAACTTCTTTCTTATTTGTTTTGTAGTGTGATTTATCTAATTCTGAGAGTATAAGGTTGAGATCTCCCACTATTATACTTTTGCTGTCTATTTCTTCTTTCAACTCTCTTAACTTCTCCTTTAGCAATTTAGATGCTATACCATTTGGTACATATATGTTTAGTATTGATATTGCTTCATTGTCTATGTTACCCTTTAGCAAGATATAGTTTCCTTTCTTATGCCTTTTAATTAGATCAATTTTTGCTTTTGCTTGATCTGAGGTAAGTATGGTTACCCTCCTTTTTTTTTTTTTTTTTTTTTTACTTCACCTGAAGCATAATAAATTCTGCTTCAGCCTTTTACCTTTACTTTGTATGTATCATTCTGCTGTAAATGTGTTTCCTTCAAACAACATATTGTAGGATTCTGGCTTTTGATCCAGTCTGCTATCTGCCTCTGCTTTATGGGAGAGTACATCCTATTCACATTTATGGTTAAAACTACTAATTCTGTATTTTCTACTATCTTATTATCCCCAGATTATACTTTTCTTTTCCTTTCCCCTTTTATCCCCCTCCCCAGTATTAAACTTATGGGCACCACTTGCTTCACGAAGCTTTCCCTCTTTAGAATCCCTCCCACCCCTTTTGAGTCCCTCCCTCTTTTATACCTTTCCCTTGTTTTTTTTTATTCCCTTCTATTTAGCCTAATCTTTTCTCTTTTCCTCTCCCACTTTTTAATGATGTGAGAGAAGTAAACCAAATATGTCTAATATTTTCTTTTTGAGCCAAATCTGATGAGAATAAGATTCACATAATGTTCCTCCCCCTCCCTTAATTCCTTCAGATATGATAGATTTCCTTTGCCTGTTTGTGGGATGTAATTTCCCCTTTTCCTTTTTTCTGATACAATCCCCTTTCCACTTCTACTTCCCTTTTTATATTATAACAGTAAAATCAAATTATACATGCATTCTTTATATATGCCTGTAATAGAAATACAGTTCTCAATAGTTCTTTTTATCTTATATGCTTTTCTTGAGTCCTATATTTGGAGGTCAATTTTTTTTTATTTAGCTCTGTTTTTTTCATTAGGAATAAATGGAATTCACCTGTTTCATTGAATGTCCATCTTCTTCCCTGAAATAAAATGCTCACCTTCACTGGGTAGTTTATTCTTGGCTGCATTCCAAGGTCTTTTGCCTTTTGGAATGTGAAAGCTGCTAGATCCTGAGTGATCCTTATTGTGACTCCTCAGTATTTGAATTGTTTTTTTCTGGCTGCTTGTAATATTTTTTCCTTAGGCTGATAGTTCTGAAATTTAGCCACAATATTCCTTGGAGTTTCTATTTTGGGGTCTCTTTCAGAAGGTATTTGATGCATTCTTTCAATGCCTATTTCCCCTTCTGATTCTATTACATCTGGGCAGTTCTCTTTGGTGATTTCCTATAAAATAGTGTCTAGGCTGTTTTTTTCATCATAATTTTCAGGAAGTCCAATAATGCTTAGGTTATCTCTCCTAGATCTATTTTCCAGGTCTGTTATTTTTGATTTTTATTGAGTTATTTTCTTCATTAACTTTTTTTTTTACTTCTTTTTGTATATGTCTAATTGAGTTTTTAAATGAGTTGTTTTGCTCTATGGAATTTTTTTTTTATTTTGTTAATTTTTTTAATGAGTTATTTTCTTTTGTCCAATTTACAAATCCTACTTTCCTGGGAGTTCTTTATCTTTTCCAATTCACAAATCCTACTTTCTTGGGAGTTCTTTATTCTTTCCAATTCACTAATTCTGTTTCCCTTAGAGTTCTTTACCTTTTCTATTTCACATTTTAGGAAGTTGTTTTCTTTTTCCTCTTTATCAAATCTTTCTTTTAATGAGTTATTTGACTTTTCCATACTCTCTTGCAGATCTTCTCTTTCCTTTTCCCATTTCTTTTCTAACTCTCTTTTGAGATCTTTTCTAATTTCTTCTAGGAGAGCTTTGTATGATGGGGACCAGGTTATATCTCCCTTTGGTGTTTTGTCTGGAGATTGTCTGCTATTAGTCTCCTCAGGGTTGACAATTTGCTTTCTTTCTGTATAGAAGCTATCTATAGTTAGAGCCTGCTTGGCTTTTTTACTCATCTTCAAGATGTTGACAGAAACCAAGGAAGGCTTCTAGCATATTGAGGAGACTGCATATGGTAAACCTTTGGGAGAACATGAAAAAGAATGATATCAGATGTTATGTGGATAGTTGATAATTTGCATTGTTGAAAAGAATTGTCAAAATGACACAATTTTGTTCATTTGAGTGTATATGATGATAACTATTGTATTAATAGTGGTAACATTAATAAACGCAGGTAGTAACCAAGACAGTCAGGGTAAGAGGCTGAGGGATTGAACTTATGGACAAAGTAGACTGCAAAGACAGCTGCAATTCTCATGTGAAAAATGGCAGTCAGGAGACTTGACATATAAACTGACTCATTGAATCACTCAGCTGCCTTCATTCCTAAATTTGAATATTACCTTAAAGGGTCAAAAACTAGAAGTATGTGAGAGGTTTTAACCTCTGAGTCAACAAGGTTTAGTTGCAACTTAATTCAAATGCAGATATTTATATTTCTAGGGTAATTCCTTCTTTCCTGGAAGCACAAAATGATTTGTAAATATTTCCTCATTTGTTATGATTGTCAAATAATGAAGACTTTTCTTGTTCTAACTCTCAACTTAAAAGTTTGCCTATCAAAATAAATATTAGCTTCTGAATTTAGAATCATAGGACTAGAGAAGTCCTTAGCATTAGACATTTTTTTCTCTGACAATTTTCTTTTGATTGTTACTTAATAGTTATTCATTTTACAACCACTTATTATATGTTTATCAAGTGCAAGGCACTGTGCAAGATACTAGGGAGATAAACCATATTCCAATGGATCTGTGATTTCACTCATGCATTTCCTTCTAAAAGATTCAGAACACCATTCATTGCTACTATCTCACAGAAATTTTATTTGCTAAAAGATATCCATCCTGGGGGGAAATTTTCCTCATCTTGGTAACAGATATCTCTCTTCTCTTCTGGTCACATTTCTTTGTATGAAATCAGGGGAATGGGAAAGATTCAAAAAATCATTAATTCAGTAGTCTCTTCCCTTAATAGAACTTAATTAACAGGAAGAACACATATATAGATCACCATCATCATCATCATCATCATCATCATCATCATCATCATTATCATTATCAAATTTTGGGTCTCCCTATATCAGTTAAATTAAAAGTTCAGCAGTCATGTGTAGTCTCAATCCTAATACTGACACATAAAAGTTTTAACCTGATCTGTTTTTCTGACCTAAGCTGGTTTGCCTTTTCTTAGGCAATATTGTGGCTCTTTGCTCCTGGGGGTCCCACGAAAATTATATTGAATTTAATGCAGTCTCTATTGGCTTTAGGCCTACTATAGCTCAGAACTCTTGACTGGCAATTCTCCAAACTTAGTCTCTCCAGCAGCAAGAACTGCAGACTATCATACTCAGCATAAGCAAGTATAATAATTATATTAGGTAGGATATAGGTGGGAGGCACAAATAAATATAAGAGCATAAAGCATTATACAATGTGTTTTTTTTCCCTAATGGAGGGGTAGTGGTGGAAGGGAACTTTTGTAAAAGAGACTAATGTTTTCATGGGGCTTTATAGGAGGAGGAGGATTTCATCCCTTCTTTAAGTAATGGACAATGTTTTGACATTGCTTTCTATCTTGAGTTGAGATGTAGGAGAGTATTTCAAATCTTTTTGATCGCCTTAGATAGTAAAAATAGGATGTGACCAGTTACATATCGAAGATGGAAACAAAGGGCCTGATGCTTCAGACCAATCTCTGAGTATAGGGTCAACTCTCTTGTAAGCCAGAATTACTGCTAGGTTGTAGAATGGTCCTTTTTTGTGGGCCTAGAACATCAGAATGTGGCTTTAGCTATTCATTCTTAAACTGAAGGAAAAAAGAGCAATTTCAGAGAACAAAAGGCATTTGAGAGGAGGGGTCCTTTCCCTGTAAATCTTGGAAGGCAAAGGGCTCCAAGACTTCTAGATGAAGAGGGAGGATAATAGACAGGACATTCTGAAGAACTTCATGGATTGTCCTTTAAAAAAATTCCTCACTGGCTTTCCATGATTTTTAAAAACTTAAAACTTAAGGGAAGAGTTCAGACGTTGTGGCTTCAATTTCAAATTTGGTTGGTGTTATTTTGGTTTCCTTGAGTTTATTGAGAAGCTGGGATGAAAGTTTTCCAAGTTTTTTTTTTTTTCTTTAAGAAAAGAACAAATCCCTCTTTATGATCTCAGTGCTTCTGCTTGGAATCCCAGGTGAAGCAGGAAAGGCATGCGAAAATATGCATCTCATCCTCCCAACAAAAATAATTAAGATGGCTTTTTCAAATCTCCAGGGTTTGAGTCTTAGTTTATATTCTGGCATGAATCAGATCTGTCCTTGTTCACTCTGAGTGGATTTACCCACAGTTAATTAGGAAAGAAACTTGAACTTGGAAAGTCTTTTTTTAGGGATACCCTGAGCCAGTCTTTTTCCAAGGACCTAACAATATGAACTGAAAGATCTGCTTGATCTGGGAGCTAAATGTAGGTCTCCATGACATATGTTGAAAGTAAAGCTCTGAAGAAAACTTAAAAGCTAGCCTGGATTTTCCCATTGCCTGTTTATATTTTATATGTGGAGGGGGAAGTATTGGCTGTTTGCTAATTATCAGTCTTTTTATGACTTCCTAAGAGAAAAAAGGGGGGGGAGGGAAGAGAAGAAAGGAACAGCCCTAAGTGACTTCCTTTAGGCATCTGGATGAAAGGTTGACCTTTAGAGCTCTTGGGGAATTGTATGGTTTGTCAAAGTTGCAAAATAAAACATCAAGTGCATTTTCAGGAAGACTGGGACTTTGAAGTTGGAAGGCAAACAGGAACAGCTGTCCTGGCTGATGTGGGTATAAGTCTGTCACTTTACTACCAAGGTAAGGCTCCTGGGTGGCAGAAGTAGCTGAGTTGGGCCTGCCTGGGTAGGGGTAGAGAATCATTTTCTACTTCCTGTCCGCTTCTGTGGGTTTTATTCGGACAGGGTACTCTGCCCCCCCTTCCATGAGCTAGATTGAAAGAGGGCAAGAAAACAAGCTTTAAGACCACAGATCGCCCCAGTGGCTGTCTCAAAGAAAATATAAATGGGGCACATTGGCTGTGTGGATTGATCTTGGATGGTAGGTCCAGACACAAGGAAAACAAATGAAGGGAACATACTGCTACTTAAAAAAAAAAAAAAAAAAAAAAAAAAAAGGCAACTTAATTATAAGGATGTAAAACTATCAATCAATTTTGACTGGAACAAAAACAACTCTACTCTTTTTAAGCATATGAGTCTCTGAAATAAATGGCAGTGAGCGGAAAACATTTTCTCCATGGAAATTTGCAGTTTCTCACCAAAGTTTTCTAGACAAAATATACTCAATCACCTTTTTAAAAAATTAGCATAAAACCTTCCACTCTCCAGAGAGGTTATGAGCAAGCTTGTGAGGCACTCTGTTCCCATAACCACTGTTTCCCTATTTATTTGCATTCTCGCTTTGGTCTCTTTTCAATGGACAGGCCCTTTACGGCTTCCTTCCTGCTTCTATCAGAGGAAATTGAACAGTAAAAATGGTAAATAACCTAGCTCTGTCAGTTCCCAAGATTCAGATACTTTTCCAGATTTTGTTAAAATCCAAATGAGCTTGTATTGAAAGGGGATGACTTCTACCACTCTCTTAACTGAATGTGGCAGTCTGATTTATAAAGTCATTCAGGACTTTATGATTTCCATCAAATGCTATAGAACTAACATTCTCAAATGCTAGCAAGTTTCAGTTGATACCGAAGATTTTCTGTAATTTGAAAGTCTCAGAGATTCATCAAACATGCAGCCTTTATAATTTTAAGGTTATGTTAGAATATATTCTTGGGCATTAAATACTAAAATTAGCATAGAAGATAACTGTAATCTCTGTTTTATTTTGGCCAGTGCCAAAAAGAAGAAGACATACAGAGGAAGTTGGGAAAATTAGTTAGAATATAATTAAGCAGGTGATACAAGTATTTAAGAAAAAGAAAACACAGAAGGAGATCAAAGGCCAAGTAAGCATTAAACTAAGTTCAGTAACTATTTAAATATCTGCTATTTATCAGTTGATCATCAAGTATTTATTTAACTCCTTTTTGGATGCCTGGTACTATAATAGACAATAGGGATTCAAAAGCAACAATGAATGAGCTCCTGTCCTCAAGAAACTGACATTCTATTTCAGGAGAAAACTTGTATGTGTATATACACACACACACATACACATGCACATACCTTACATATATATATATATACATACATATATGCATATATACATATATATATGTATATATATATGTATATATGTTTATATAAAATATATGCAAGATTGGCTGTGGAGATGAGTGAAAAGCTGATGATTGAATTCAATTGTGAAAGATATAAAGGATTCTCAGAGGCATATATGTATATATGCACAAACATATAATAAAACATCATTATTTAGTTCAACAAGCATTTTTAAACATCTAAAATGTGCTAAAAAGAAGGGGTTCTAGATAATGTATATTAAGATATAAGGAAGCAGACAAATCACTTTCAGTTAAGAAGAATTAAGTTCAGTTTTAAAGAAAAGGTAAGCTCTGAGCTGAGCTTTAAAGGAAGAGAAGCATTTCAACAAATAAAAATGCAGAGGATTAAATCAAATCAAGCCCAGAAATATTTATTAAGCCCTTATGAGGCAGGACTTAACTTCCTGAGTCCTAATTTGGCCTCAGATACTTAATGGCTGTGTGACTCTGGATAAGTCACTTAACCCTGTTTACCTCAGTTTCCTATAAAATAAACTGGAGAAGGATATGGCAAACCACTCCTGTATCTTTGACAAGAAAACCCCAAATAGGATTATGAAGAATTGGACACAACTGAAATGACTGAACAACTGTTTGGCATCTAGCTAGAGATGCCTGAAAGAGTTGGGAAAAAATTTTAAAAGCAATTAGATACAGTACAAGAATTACAGTGAGCTTTGAAGACTTCACAGGATGGACATAAAGTATATTCAGTCTCTTTCTTTAAAGAATCTTGTGTCAACCAATCAATATATTTCATGCTTATCAAATTGGCCAAGGGAGTTATATTTTTATGCTTTGGGTGCTAGGAAGTGGATCCATAAAATAACTCCTGGCTACAATATTGGGCTGAATCTAATAAAAAGAAATTGAGCAGGCATTGTTGTAAATTTCTGCAATTGGGTTGCAAAAATTAATGTCACAAGTATAAGATGGAGAAAGTGAGGCTAGAAAGTCATTTCTTTGAAAAAGATCTGCAGTCAGAGATATTGTTTCCTAAACAGAATGTTCTACTGTTAATAGTATGGCTCAGGACCCCAAAGGGGGAATGTGAATTCCTACCTTAGACAGCATTAAGTGCCATAGTTTCCAGAACAAAAAAGATGGTAGCTTTACTGACTTCTGACCTGTCCAGTCTAACTCTGAAGTAAATTTTTGAGAGTAGAATTTTGTAGGATCAATATGGACAAATTTGATTATTTGAAAGAGGATGTCCAGCATGGTGAAGAATCTATAAATTATGACCTCAAAATATTTTGCTTGAAGTCAAGATGGTAATCTTCAACTAGCTGAAATTTGTCATGTATATGAGGATTAAGCCTTTCTACACCTAACCCCAGAGGACAAAAATAGAAACAGAGCATAAAAGGCTGCAGGGAGACAATTTAGTATTGATAAAAGAGTTTTATAACAATTAGGACAAAAATGGAATAGGCTGTCTTCCTCCAGAGGAAGATCATTTGCTTTTATACAAGTCTCAGTGGCTAGATGACTACTTACTATGGATATTATAACTAGGATTATTTTTAGATACAGATTGATTATATGGCTTTTAAACTCTACTCCAATTCTATTTCCTATGGTTTTATGAATCAACATTTATAAAATACCTAATGCACGCAAAGCATACAACATTTAGATAAGATTTGGTCCCTACCCTCAGGAAACTTATAGTCTAATAGGATGGGAAAAATAGATAGTTGCAATGCATGATTTTATAAGCAAAGAAAGTACATCAGAGAGTTATAAACAAAGCGCTATATGAGATATCTGAGGAAAGAAATGGTCTGGGAGATCTACGTAAGGCTTCCCGATGGGAATGATATTTGGGCAAAGCTTTAAAAAACGTTTAACAAACGAAGATTAGGAAAGAATATGGAATATATTGATTTCATAGCGAGAATTGTGATGTCGGGGGTAGAAGTGAGGTGCCCAGAGATGTTCAGTTCTGTTTAGATACAGAGCATATAGAGTATAATAATAAATGATACTTTCACTCATCCTTTCCAATACCATAATCCCAATATTTACCAAAGGTAGTGTCTCTGTCCTAAGCCTTTTCCATATTCTAGGATTAGAAAGTTCTTGAAACCCTCTTCTTTATATCTGATTACCAAATCATATTAATTCATCATAAAGGCTCTCTTTCCAACAAACTTTCAATAACTATCTAGCTATTACTTCCTCCCTTTTATTCCCCCATTTTCTCAACCAATAGATTCTTTAGGTCTCCCATAAAAATGAATAGAAGAAGGGCAGAAAAACAAAAGTGTCTAAGTGGGGCAAAACCTTTTTCTTCAATCCTTTGTTTCAAATTTTTATTTTTATTGTCTTTCAAGGTTTTGTGTTCTTCCCTAAGACACCAATTCCTAAGATAACATGGAACAGCAACTGCAAAAGGAGGATTCAAAAGTTTGTGGCCCTTTGGTTCATCAGTGACAATGGCAAAGTATATTTTCTGTCAATGTCTTTAATTTAGATGGTTCAAGATGCTTCAGAGAAGCTTTCACAACTGCAATCATTTACCCCATCATCCTGTGAGATCTAAGATAAAAATGCTGGCTCTGAGTCATTGAAATATGGTACTTTTGAATAATATGAAGGCCATTAGAGTGTGGTGAGGGGAAAGTACTGGATTTAGAGTCAGAAGATGTGGATTTGCTAACAGATCTTCTGTAAGTACAGCTGCGGAGGAACAGGATTGGCTGTGGGGACCCATTCATTCCTCAGAATATGCTCAGAGGCTCAGCCTACTGTTGATCTATGCAGATTTGGTGAAAACAAGTGATGGTGTGGCTTGCTGAGAATGCATAGAAAAGTCCCTAATCACATTCAAGAAAGGGATTAAAAAGTGTAGCTTTTCCTTTGGAGAATTTGGTACACTCATCTCTGCTTCAGTAATAGGTAAAACTTTTCTTTATCACATGGTAAGCAAAGGAAAGTCACGGACTAGCTGCACATACTCAGAGTGGGTTCAGATCCCCCTCTATTTTACATCCTTTGGTATTTCTAGAAGCAGGCTCAGCAGCCTCTTAAACAGGTTCACAGTGTCCCCTGTGCATGCTTTGAGGACTGGTCATCCCTTGGGTAGTACTCTCATTATATATGTACTACTCCCATGTTCTTGGACAAATTTAATTCCCTTCTTTGGATCCAAGTTAAATGAAAGAAAAAAATTAAATGATTTTTAAATCTCCCTCCATCTCTACCAAAACAAAACAAGGCAATTACCAGATTTTGCAAAATTGTATGGATTTCTCCAACCTAATATAGCTCTAATACTAACTCTATTTTTTTTGGGAATGAGCAATATTTCACTTATCTTAAATGAAACATTGAGATCTTTTAAATATTTTGTACTTTGATCACGTAAAGTAGAATATATAAACTCCTTGAGGACTGACACTCTTCTGTTTTATCTTTGTATCCATAGTGCCTTGCATACAGCAGAAACTTAATATATGCTTGTTGGATTGTATTGGACTGGAGAAATTCTTTTATTCACAAGTTTCTATGAGTATTTATGTACACACACATATATGCACGAGAATATGTATATATTTGTGTGTGGATATGGGTATGTGCTGGTAAATGTTTAACAACTGACCTCCACAAAAAAGTATACTAGATATACTTTTGTTTAATCTGCATTATTTACATTTTCCTCCAGCATTTTCTTAAATCTATAGTCAATAAAACAATAAATCAAGCTCTGATTTGTAGCATTTTCCACATTCTGAGATATAAATGCTCATGTTGAAAATTTAACATTGGTCCAGTTCAGCTGGTTCTAGTATACCCCACCCCGCTCTGTCTCTCTCTCTGTGTATATATATATATATATACACACACACACAATACATATGTATATGTATGTGTGTGTATATATGCATGTATATATATATATAAATATACATGTGTGCATGTATATAATTATTATTGTTATTGTTAGCTAGCTTTAGCTATAAGCTACAATAGTAATGAACCAGTAACACCAGATTCAGTACTTTGGGAGTAAAAGTCCTAAATTCTATTCTAAAATCTCAGACAAATTCCAGAAAATTGACCCTCACATTCCAAGAAAGCCTTAGCATGTCCGAGCTGGACAATGGGATCCGGCTATTCTCTTTGGTGTGAGTCAGTGGACTGCCTGGTGTGGAATGACTTTCATCTGAAAGACTGGAAATCTCAGAGGGGTAAAGTGCTGGTTGATTTACGCACTCAGGATGTCTACAGTGTTGGTCTAACCTGACTTCCCTGGGTAGGGCAGTGCTGGTGAACTGGCTTCTCCAAATAGATTAGCCCCACCTTCTCTGTCACCTAGGAGGATTTGACAACTGGAACCTTAATAAGGGCCACGGATCCTAATGTTATTCAGAAAATTTACAGATCTTCTTCTAATAAATGCAGTAAACCTTAGTCTTTAGGATGGATTGACCATGGGCAATTCTTCATTCCTTCCATATTTCCAAAGTCACTTTGCAATTACCACCCTCCATGTGGAAAACATCTTCAGACAATGTTTAGAGATGCCGTAAAAGATTTTTTTTTAAAGGATTCTTAGCTCTCCATGTAATCCCAGGATTTTGAAAAACCTCGTTTTAGGCCTCCACTGCTGCTTATTTGCCTAAAATTAAAGCCTCCGGAAAAGCTGAAGATTATGCTATTAAAAAGGCCATGCTGTGGGCCATCAATCATAAGGGTTACCATCCGCCTTTTCGGTGTCCCAGAGCTCTGCTTCAAGTCCTAAAATCAGGAGAATAAACCCAGATGTGGTCAAATTTTGCCTGACTCCTTACTCACCTTATGATCTGTTGTGGGGAGGAAAGGGGGGGTTGAAAACAGGGCTAACCTTGAACATCGCCTTGCTTAAATTCCATTTGCTGTTGGCAAATGTCAGTTCTTTGGCTAGTGGAAGAAAAATAGTTTGTAAAGAGAGAACTCCATAGGCTTCTGATGTTTCCCCTATAATAATATGCTACTGGCTGACTTAAGGCACATGTGAATCAGGGGCACATGGAGAAACTGTTCTTGAAAACTAAACCAGAGTGAGTTAAAACAAAGGAGTTAAAACAAAGTGGGGAAAGGTCTCTAGCTTTATATGTGCTGCACTCTCCTAAGCAAGCTAGAGATGAATCACAAATAAACAGTTTTAAGGCCTTTCCCCCCACCATGTGTCTCCAGTTTTGCCTGACTAGTCTGAGAAAGGCAAAAGCAAGCAGCATTGTCCTTGTCATGGAGGAATGCACATCTTGCTTCATTTAAATACAGAACTTCACAGCCTACTCAGAATCACCAAGCTGGAGTCTTCTCTAGTGCAATTTTTATGGAAATTCTCTCATGGAGTTAGAGGCCAGATGAAAATCAGCCATATAATTCTAGAAACCATTTCCTAATTGTTTGCCATTAGGATTTTCCCATTAAGATTTGGATATTTCATGAATTGGTAAGCAGATCTGATGAGCTTTATTGTCAGCTTTAACTGTCATTATTTTGGGAGGCAGGCTGACAGAGAGTGAAAAGGAAGGGAGCACCTGTTTCTGGGGATTGCCTTACTTTTCCATCACTCTAATTTCCCCTAAATGATTCTGCTAGGGTTTTACATTCAAAGGCCTGGTTGAAATACGGCCTTAAATTGTATAAGATTAATAGTAGTCATTTATTCAGGTTTTCAAAGCAATGAGCACACAAACACATAAGACTTAGTGAGATTAAATTATTTGCCAATGGCCACATAATAAATTTTAGAGGTGGGATTTGGACTAAAGTTTCGTTTTTTGATAAGTTCTAGAATCTTACTATATCACTGTATCACAGACTCACTTCTATACCTTAGTAATCACAATATTCCCAATATGCATTGAGTCACATTCCACTACTATAATGACTTATTTCTATTCTTTGTATGTATCCATAATTTACTAATTGTTTCATTTGCCTACAGATATTTATATTTAACTCACTATAAGAATATCATAATAATAAGTACCAATTTTTACAAGACCTAGTCTACCAATTACCAGTGTCAAGACAATATTCTGACAATGTTTTATAACTAGGAAGGTAATCATACTTAATACTACTATGTGTAGTTATGAGTATTCTTTGCTGTAACAGCTTCCATATTCTGAGAGAAAGTCTCCATTAAAATTAATATGTGACCTGGGAGGAATGCAGTAGGTCATTATTAGTCATTTTAAATTAACTGTTCAGATTAGCTAACATTCATATATTAGGGTTTCAAAGGAAGAAGATACAGGGTATACAAGTTTTGATCAGAAACCTAGAGCCTAGGTGAAATTTGAGAAAGGGCATCCTTAACCAGATATAAAGACACAAGATATCTGTCAGGGTGAAGAATACTAAAAGAGGAGAGGGGTGAGCTTGGTAAGAAGGATATAAGGTATGGGGACTGACTTCACATCTGAGACCAGATATGTAGAGAGAACCCTGGGCCTGGTTGGAAGTTGCTGTTCTGCTCATCAACCTTTCTTCCTTCCTCTTAGATCTCAGGAAAATTTGGGGGGCACTAAGAAAAACAAACCAACATAATTTAGTTTTATACCTCTACTTTTTCTCTTTCTTCATGCATCAGCTGGCTTGATTAATCAGACAAACCATTTTAATAGACTTTCCTCTGAGAGTAGTCATGAAGGCATACCGGCCTCTTGAATGAATCCTTAATTTTTTTTATAAGAACAACTTTTTATTTTTCAAAATACATGCAAAAATAGTTTTTAACATTCCTCCCTGAAAAACGTTATGTCCCAAATTTTTCTCCCTCCTTCTCCCTTTTTCTTCCCTTATACAACAAGGAATCCAATATAGGTTAAACAAAGTCTTCCAAACATTCTTCTAAATTCTTCTACACATTTCTTCTAAATTCTTCTTCTTCTAAACATATCTCCAAATGTAGAATGGAGTCTTTATTACTCCCTTAAATCCATTTAGAATATAAGCTTTTTGAAGGCAGGGACTGATTCACTTTGGTCTTTGTATCTCCAGTGCTTAGTACAGTCCTTGGTACCAAATAAATGCTTGTTGACCAACTGGGTCATTGCAATCATTTTGCTTCTTTATCATCCATCTGAATGACAAAGCAAAACAATCTTCACAACCAAAGAGCTTGCTGTAGATGGCACCCTGTGAATCCAGTAGAATTTATCACCACATTTCCCTTTGCTTCCCAAGCCCCAACTCTCACCCCCTCTCATAGTTCCCCCCTTTTTCTCAAAGTTGGCCTTGACACTGAGCCCTTTATAACAATTCCTGAGACATGTCCCATTTCGGAAGGTAATCTATTTGGTTACTGGAGTGGAATGACAGGCAGAGCACACCTGTGATCAAAGGCGGGAGGAGGTAGAAAAGACATCTCTGCCGTTCATGGGCAGGGGTCCATCCCGCTGACTCAGCTACTCAAGAGTTTCAGCACTTTGGGGTCAGTTATTAACTTCTCTGCCGTGCTTTGTAGAACAAAGAGGTTACTGAGACCAGTTGGCAGGGTGCCTGGCTCTCTTCCCCTTCCCCCTCCACTAACCTTTTCTTTTTTAATTTAAAAAGCTTCAGAAACTCATCCCAGGGTTGCTGGAGTGAGGAAGGAAAATTAAAAACTCTTTTAAGACTCTAAATAGCTAAAGAAGAGGAACATGTCTGTCCATGTGGTCCTAGGACACTTCCTATGAGTGTTTACCTTATTCTACTATCCTGGGCTTTGCCCCTCAAACCAATTCAGGAATCACTTGAACACCTGGTTCCAGTTTAATCACCTTTGAAAATGACTTATCCCCAAAGGTTTCATTTTTATGATTGCAGGGGATCTTGGTAGGATAACTGGCTCTTTATGTTTCTTGGTTAAACTTTCACCATTGTTTCTAATTTTTTTAAAAAAGTAAATACTCTTGTCAGAGGAATAGAAACGTAGGTGTCAAATAGCTGTCCACTGTGCACAGCTGTGTCCTTCAGGTGAAACTGCTGTTGATTGAGAAGCCTATTCTTCCTTATGAAAAACGTGGAGAATAAATGCTCTATGTCTTTCAACAAGGA
Source organism: Sminthopsis crassicaudata (assembly GCF_048593235.1). Lineage (NCBI taxonomy): Eukaryota > Metazoa > Chordata > Mammalia > Dasyuromorphia > Dasyuridae > Sminthopsis > Sminthopsis crassicaudata. Next base: position 221,381,681 of record NC_133617.1, on the reverse strand, counting down.
GTTTGTCTTTGTAATAATAGTCGTACTGCTTCTATTAACTAATAATGGTTTCAGTTATGTCATGCCCTTGTGCTAAGTAAGTCAAAGTATATATAGAAAACCCTGGATTTCTCTAGCTTTAGCACTTCGTACTCTTTATGTCTCCTACCATATTCATTAATATAAGTCAATCCTAAGTGCAAGGTATTGAGCTAGGCATTGGATATATAAAAACAACCATAAAATAGTCCCTCCCCTCAAGGAGTTTATAATCCATTGGGGGATATGAAGGGGAATGCATTCAAAAAGGCTGGGATTAGACTCTTTCTTAATTTTGATACTTTTTAAAAAATCTCGTGATTTTCATCCTCAACCAAGGTCAAGAGACTAGGTTCAAATCACATATAAATATTGATAGGTTAATTAACTTTGTTAACTAACAAACTCAAATTAACTAACTCAATTTCTCATTTGATTTAAGAATTACAGTATAAAAAGCATATTGAACTTGTAGTCATAGGAACTGAAGTTGAAATCCATACTCTACTCCTATGAAGCCATGAAGTCAAAATGAATGTGTTATATTAGGTGACTTTGATGGTCTTTTCTACTTCTATTTCTTCTGACAATTTCTGGGGGAGAAGCTACAAGCAATTGGATTAAGTTCCAGTTTAGAGTTTTCCATGGATTTTGATTGTAATAGAGAAAAAACATAAAACCTTAGATATGGAATCACAAAACCTAACCTTGGCTTTTGCAAACAGATAGGCTGTGTATGTGTATGTATATGTGTATGTATGTGTTTATTTAATAAACTTAATAAAATAATGTTCAAGAAAGATTCTCCAATGATAAAGACTGTGAGTAGATTACTACAAATTCACCAGAAATCAGAAACCTTTCTGATAAACTAGCAGTGAATTTCTACCTCTAAGCTGGTAAATGAGCTTGGCCAAGAATACCTAGTTGGAGTAATTCCAATTCAGCAAAGACTGTTCTAAGATGACATATACTACTCTGGTTTCAGAGGCCAAGTAGAAGCAACACACTGGAGCTAAGTTAAATCCAGGGAGCTTTAGCTAAAAGATAAATTAGCAAGTTTGAGTATTATCTAGCCTCTCATAGGAAGGATTACTTAATTATGTGAGATATGTAGATCTTAGATTTCGAATTGGAAAAAAAGACTTTAAAGGTCATCTAGTACAATGCCTTAATTTTATAAATAAGGAAACTGATGCTCAGAAAGCTTAAATTATATTCCCCAGGTTACATAAGTAGCTAGCAGTAGAGTCAAAATTTGAATGCAGGTCCTCTAACTTCAAATATAATATTTCCACTAAGGGCTGTTACAAATATTTATGAACTTAAAGAGTATTCACAGACTTGGGGATGGGAGATAAGGAAGGAAGGAAAAAAAATTGGAACACAAAACCTTACAAAAACAAATGTTTAAAATTATCCTTACATGTATTTGGAAAAAATAAAATACTATTGGGGGAAAAAAGAGTATTTACAAGAAGCATAGCTAGAATTTTATGGATTAAAATTTTACAAGGAAATTCAGTCCAGAGGGAATGAGAAATGCACAAGGATGAAATTCTGTAGACATAGAGAGAAACAGTTCCAAAAAAGAGGAAAAATGGGAAGTGTTGGATAGGACTGATGTGGTATGGAAGCAAAAGTCAGATAACAGTGAGTGAATATAGAAGTAAGATATAGCTCTAGAAAAATAGAGATGGTAGTGTTAAAGCTCAGGATGAGTTAAAACTTGAGAGGAAAACTATATTAAACAAAAATGTTTTTGTTTTGTTTTGTATTGTTTTGTTTTGAGCTATACAGGGGAGAAATGACCTAAGATGGGACAGGAACACTGATTGGGGTGGATGTGACAATGATAAATGGCAACAAGAAGGTAAAACATTCAGGTGTTGTAGTAGTTTTTTGTGCCCAGAATGAAAAACTGCCTCTGGAATGAAGAACTTAACTTAATTTCCAAGATGAAGAAGGTGTCAGTCATTATCCCTGATGAGTTCAGATCACCTGGGCCAAAAGAACTGCAACCTTGGATACTAAAAGAACAGGAAGAAGTGATGATTGGTCTCTGCCAGTGATATTTGAAAGTGTGGAAAATGGAAGAGGTGACACAAGATTGGAAAGGGGAAATGCCTTCTCCAGGGGGAAGAAAACAAAGTGTGTATATTCTATGCCAATAAGCCTGACTTTGAGTCCTGGGGAAAATCTAGAACAGATCATCAAAGAAATGATTAGAAACCATTTCCACACAAACCAATGGTTTGTGGAAACAAACATCTGGAAAGGGAAGTGGTAATTGCAAAGAGCCAGCAAGACTTTCAAGAATGTCATTCCAGATTAACCTAATTTCCTCTTTTGACAGGGTTAATAAACTAGTAGATGAGGGAAACACTTTAGTTATAGTTTGCCTAAATTTTGGTAAAAATCTTTGATCAAATATCTCATGTAATTTTTGTGGAAAATAAACTTGTGTCTCCCAGGATCAAATCTAAAATCCATCGTTTGACTTTTAAAGTCTCTCATTTCCTAGTCTTCTTCCTTTCCAGGCTCCTTATTCTTTACTTACTCTCATTTACTCCTCAGCTCTATTCAGTCATTCCATCCTTTCCTACTCAGTGCTCCCATTATTGTCCATAGGGTTTTCTTGGCAATTAAAAAAAAAAAAAAAAAAAAAAAAAGTTTGCCATTTCCTTCTCTACTTTGTCTCCATTTTACAGATGAGAAACCGAGATAAACAGTTTGTGACTTTTCCAGGGTCACACAGTAAGTGTTTAAAGGCAGATTTGAACTTAAGATCCTGACTAAAGGCTCCTTATGCTTCTACTTTACCATCTAACTGCCCTTATCTTATACTTAAATCCAAAAAATCATGTTGAGAGAAGTATGATCAAGATTAGTTTGTCTGAAAAATATTTGGGCATTTTAGTGGACTACAAAATAAAATGAGTCAGGAAAGTGATATAGCGAAATTCTAACATGATATTCAACTGCATTAAGAGAGGAATAACTTCAAGAAATGAGGACATAATACTTCTTGTGTTCTCTGTCATAGTCAAGTCACATCAGGAGTATTGCTTTCAGTTCTGGAAAGACATTTTGGTAGGGATATTAATTATTATTATTAATATTCATTATTATCATATTAATTAGCTGTGAATTGACTGGTGAGCATCTAGAGGAGAGCAAAAATGCTGAAGGATCACGAGTCCCTGTCCTATGAAGATTGCTTGATCTGAAGAGAAAATTTAGGGAGAATATGATCACTTCATTCAAGTATATGAAAGATTATCATATGAGAGAGGAAGTAGTCTTGATTATAGAGTACAGAAGCAGGAGCAGTGACTAAGCCACAGAGAAGTAATTTAAACTTGATCCCAGGGAAAGCTTCCTAAATTAAATCAGATGGACTCAATAGGTTATAACTTCCCCTCCTTAGCTTCAGAGAGATAAGGGATGATCCATTTAGTGAAGCTTTCTTTGGGGTGGGGGTTAGGTCTCCATTCTCATATTCTGTGGTTCTATGGCAGATTAAGATGGAAGAGGGAAGAAGTGGAAAAATAATTAGAGATTGAGTGTGGCAATTTGTTGAACCCAGGAAGCTGAACAGGATATAAGAGAGCAAGAAGGTCAAAGGGATTAGATGAGTCTTGAAAGTCAGGGAAGCTTAAAAATTCATAATAAAAGAGGCCTTGGCTCAAGGGTCAGGGGCCCTGGATCAGTCTCAAGGAAGAACTCAAATGTTAGGAAGCTGGTTTAGGAAGCAAGGGCTATACCTAGAGTGGGTCTCACAGGCAATTCCCATACTGAGAAACTACCTTCCAGGACAAGGAGACAGAAATGAGAGAAGAAAGAAAAAAAGAGGGGCAGAATATATCCTTATTGAGTCAAGGGAGTGAGAAAGGGGGAAAAAAAGAATAAATTCCACAGAATGAACAGTTTAATAAGAATATTAACTAAGAAATGGGATAAATAAAATGTAAACTCTCATGGATCATAAGCTTAGGCTTTTTTCCTTGCTACATTTATATTAGGTATAGTATAGTCATGCAGGTAATCAATATGCCAACAGAATAAGCTCAACAGAATAAAAATGACAAAGAACTATGGTACCATAAAGGTTAATAAGTTTTGAAACTGAAGACAACCCCCCACACCACTCCCAAGGTGGTAAATTCAGCACTTTTTGAAGCAGGACAACATACTTTTATGTAATTCTTATTGTTAAAAAGTTATTTTTTGTTTTGTTTTATTTTGTTTTTTACCCCAGTATCAAATCCATAGATTTCAAGGGGTTGTTGAATTTATTTAAAAAAAATTTTTATAACTATATTTCAATATAATTGCTTTCTTTTGCATACATAGGTTTGCTTTTTTTAAAAAGCATTTTTGTAACTATATTTCAATATAATTGTTTTCTTTTACAAACCTATGTATTTTATTCTATGCCTTTAAAAAACATTGTTCTTAGGAATCCATAAACTTCAATACACTACCAAAGAGTATATGTCCCTTAGTATAGAGTGACATAGCTAAATAAATCGTGAATATGAAAATATAACAACATGAGCTAACATTACCTAGGGATCATTTTCCACCCAGAAGAAGAGTTTGATAAAAATGGATTTAAGCCTTCAGTTACTGTAAATAACTAGTAAGTGATTAATGCTAAGTAGATTAATGCTAAATTAACATATGCTAAATGAATGAGTAGTATTAGATCCTGAGGCAAGTACAGAGAAATCTCTATAAAGAGATAAGGTAAAAAATTTCTGACTTTATAGGACTCCAGGAATGGGAAAGTGGGGAGGGGTAAACACATACATAACAATAATAATAATTATATGTAGTAAGACCAAATGGGGTTGGCCTGGGACTTTTTGTTTGCCAGTCTGAGTGATTTGGTTTAAGGCATAATCAAGGTCCTGATTTGCTCAGGGTGAATGTTAATAGCTATTATTTCTGTTTTGTCCTTATCTCTGAGGGTGTTTCCTTAACAAATTAATTTCTTTATTTGTTATTTTAAACTAAGTAAAAAATACAATTCTTTGCCTCATTTCTTTCTTACCTAACCTTAATTACTGAATCAGCAATTGCTTAGTAAAACTGAGACTGTTTAAAGCCATTAAGGTCTCCCACTACATCTAGGGCCATTTCTAATTGTCCTGATCTATATCTTGCCACTGGATCCAGATGGCACTGGAAGAGAAAATAAGACTAGTAACTTTGCAGTCTTCCCTTACTTAAATCCAATTCACTTGAACGTCATGGCATCACCTCCCTGATGTCATGGTTGTCTCCGAGAATGGACAACAAAGGACAAATAACATCAACACAAAAAGAATACTGGAGAAGTAAAAAATAAAAGTATCTAGTTTCTAGTTGGCAAGACAAGATTGTACTTCACATCCCATCTTAGTCTCTACACCAATCATTTTGCCAATGGCCATTCTGTTTCAGATACTTTCTATATATCCTTGTCCTATGTTGGGCCCAGAGGTACAGAAATAGTTGCTGATTTTTACTCTTTATGCTTATTATCCCTTGTGGTTTCCGGGAGTGAGGGTGAAACTCCAACCTCATGTGGAAAACGAGGAGTACCTGATAATAGGGAGCAGAAAAGAGACTTTCATGGAATTTTCCACTTTAAAAAATATTAGGATATTTAGAAAAACAAGCAGTTCATTAAAAGAATTGTTTCTAAATGAGGTGTTTTTCCAAATGTTCTCTCAAATGATAATCTGGAGTTTGAACTTGAAGCTTGAACCCATTGAAGTGCTGTTTGCAGCAAGGGAGGGACTGAATCTTTTGGGGGTGGAGGGTGGGAATCGAAAAAGCTGGTAAGAATTAATGCCACTTTTATTTTTAAGAGATGGAAACATCTGCCTAAAAGGATGGAAGGAAATGCGGGGTGGGAGTGGGGGTTTGGGGGTTGGGTTATTTGTGTTGCTTGTTTGCTAGGCAGCTGACTTGCATGTCAGGGGATGGGAACACTGAAATACTGGAAAGCATGTTCTCTCCATGTGTACGAGGATGACCTCTTTCCCCCATAGCCCCACCATGTGATTTCTCCTTCTGTCCCCCCACCCCTGAATTGCCCTGATCAACCAGATTTCCCTGAGGGTGAACTATGCTATTATTCCCTTCTCTGAATTCTACCAGCTCTATGGAACAAGAATGTCAGAACTGTTCTCTCCTGGTAATTCAAAGCACATTCCAGCATACATCAAACAGATAATTAGGAGAGTTGAACTGGAAATCAGGAGATCAGGGTTTTTCCTCTGGCCCTGCTACTAACTGTCACCTTGGGGAAGTCATATAATTCTTCTGGGCCTTAATGTTTTCCTTTGTAAAAAGAGAGTTTGGATGGTCTCTAAGATGCTTTGTAGTTTGAAAATGGTTTGACTTGCTGAATTTGTATGTAAGAAAAATTGCTCAAGAGAGGTTTCTCCATAGACATAAGTGAAATTGTCTATTGATTGATGTCTGTATAAATTAATTCCCATGGAGAAATCAGAATCACAGAATTTATGAGTTGGAAAGAATCTCAGCAGTCTCTTTGGCCTACCTATCCCCAAAAGGGATCTCTGCTGTTACATACTTGACAAATAGTTATCCAGGCTCTATTTGAAGACCTCCAAGAAGGGGTGACCTACCACTTTTGTGAAGCAATCTATTCTAATGTTGTTCAGCTCTTATTATTGGGAAATTTTCCCTGACATCAAGCCTCAATTTTCTTCTTCCTTTTCTAAAACATAAAACAATGATTCCCAGAATACCAATATTATAGTTTGCTGTACAAGGGCCATCCAGATAGAGCATCTTAAGGAGAAGGAAAACATGATAGAGATTGTTCATTGGATGTAACACTCAGCAAGTTAAAAACCCAATGGAAAGTTGGGTTTCTTACAAATGGAAGACCAAGAATTGATGGAATTGTGAAATGATCTAAGTATTCTGGAGAGCCCAAAGGGCTATAAAATTGTGTATACCCTTTGACCCAGAATTGCCATTAGTGGGTCTGTATCCCAAGGAAATCATAAAAGAAAGAAAAGGGTCCACATGTGCAAAAATGTTTGTAGCAGCTCTTTTGTGGTAGCAAAAGAATTGGAAAAGGAGTGGATTCCCATCAATTGGGGAATGGTTGAATAAGTCATGGTATATGAAAGTAATGGAATATTATTGCTCTATAAACATGATGAACTATAGAAAGACCTAGAAAGATTTATATGAACTGATGCTAAGTGAAACAAGTAGAACCAGGAATGCATTGTACACAATAACAGCAAGAATATGTGATGATCAACTATGAAAGTCTTGGTTCTTCTCAGTAGTTCAGTGATCCAAAGCAATCCCAATAGACTTTGGACAGAAAATGCCATCTTCATCCAGAAAAAATAATTAAGAAGACTGAACGTAAAACAACACATGCTCACTTCTTTTTTTCTGTTTTTTATCTCTCCCATGGTTTTTCCATTTTGCTCTGATTTTTCTCTCCCAACATAATTCAAAAAATAATGTTTTTTTATGTATAAACATTTATACACTTCTCTTGCTGCACAAGAGAAATCAGATATAAAAAAAAAGAAAGTAAATGAGTAAGAAAACAAAATGCAAGCAAACAACAACAAAAAGAGTGAAAATGTTATGGTATGATCCATATTCAGTTCCCACAGTCCTCTCTCTCGATGTAGATGGCTCTCTTCATCACAAGATCATTGGGACTGGCCTGAATCATCTCATTGTTAGAAAGAGTATCTTGATCTTTGTACAATCTTGTTGTTGCCAAGTACAATGATCTCCTGGCTCTGCTCACTTCACTTAGCATCAGTTCATGTAAGTCTCTCCAGGACTCTCTGAAATCATCCTGCTGATCATTTCTTATAGAAGAATAATATTCCATAACATTCATATACCATAATTTATTCAGCCATTCTTCAACTGATGGGTATCCCTCAGGTTCCAGTTTCTTGCCACTACAAAAAAGAGCTGCCACAAACATTTTTGCACATGTGGGTCCCTTTCCCTCCTTTAAGATCTTTTTGGGTATAAGCCCAGTAGTAACACTGCTGGATCAAAGGGTATGCACAGATAACTTTTGGAGCATTATTCCAAATTGCTCTCCAGAACAGCTGAATCCATTCACAATTCCACCAACAATGTATTAGTGTTCCAGTTTTCCCACATCCCTTCTAATATTTGGCCTTGCCTTGTCCTGTCATCTTAGCCAGTCTGAGAGGTGTATAATGAAAACAATAAATAGAGTTTAAAAAAAGATAAATTCTGCTTCAGTTCCTTACCTTATAAAAAAAAGATAACTATTGATGGCTAAGATGCAGTGTTTGACTTTGGTATCTTCCAAGCTTAGACTAAGCTTAGACCAAACACTAATCACATTGTCTATATCAGTTACTTCCATGACTCTTGGAAGAAATTGGTCTCATTCATTCATTCTTTTGGGGAAATCTTCACATGCTTGAGATAGCCAGTGGGTTTGAGGCTCATCAATTACAATTAACCTGGTTTATTCTGTCTATCCAAAAAGTTTTTACCTAGATGTGGCCACTGTACATGCGTTTTAGAACTACAGTTGAGAGCTGGGTGATAGGTGGATACGACAAGTGGATGAGCATCCCTGAAAAAGGCTGCAAACCATCATAGCAGAGTGGTTAGTACTCTCTTAATAACCTGAATTACTCAAAAACCATTCTAAAAAGTAACTATGAGAGATAATATTATTCACACTTTATAGGAGGATAAAATGAGCCTGGTATTTTAAGCATGTTTGAATTTAGCTAATCCTTGAGTGACAGATGTACCATCCCATTATTGAGTCCATACCTGAAGCCTTTTCAAGTTGATAGGATCTGCTACACCTTGGGTTCTGCTGGGATATCCTTTGAGAATTTAGTCACCTTTATAATAATATTCTTAGAAGAATGACAGTTGAAGAAAGAAGTAGAATACATGGAATACATAACCAAGATTTTGACCAAGCCACAAGCACTTTGTGTACTATTTCTGTGATATAACTTAAGATTAGTGGAGGAAAGGCTGATACAAGGTTGTATGTTTATGAGAAGACAACGTTTGTCTGAAAGCTTTGGAGAATAGAGCTTTTGGGATCTATTGTAGATCATCATTGGACCAATTGCATACACATGAAGAGAGAAGACAGATTTAGAAAGTTACCCGTATAGGAGAAACTGGATCCAGTTTGCCTTCCTGGATACTTTGGAGATTTCTACTTGGATGAGCTCTTGATTTCTTGGTTGAACTGTTGATCTTGCTTCCATTGAAAGAGGGTATTCATTATGTGCTTTTTTTCTGTTTATTCTAATAGATTTAACTTGTCTGATTTTTGTTTGGTATTTGTCTGGACAAAAGAATTTATTCATTATTTATGTTGGTCTCGCGTATTTGATGGGAGGGAATAAAACTTGCAGGTGTAAGCTTGGGATATCTTACCCCCTTGTAAAGGATGGTATTTAAAGAACTTTAAGCTATTGCATTCCTAAATCATCAATATTCAATATATAGGGAGGTGGACAGATAAAATTCTAATCTGGTACATCTTCAGAGATTGGAGGAAAAAACAATCAGTTTGGTATTGCTTCAGATCCTTGCTTATTCCTCCCTCTTCTAAAATCTACCTCCACTCCCAAGCTCATCGATCATTCAGGTTCTCAGATCATGCCTTTTGTGAGCAGCTGTCTTACATGGGCACACATATAATATATGTAAAAGGAGTGAGAAGTGAAATTTATTAGGTAAGATCCCAGGTTACAAGGAATTCTAAATTCCATGATTCCTACTATTTAAGGCCAAGCAAGCAACCCACTAAGCAACATCTCCAATTTAGAAGTCAAAAAAGACTTTATTGGACTATCACATGTGTTAGAAGGTGATTGTGATTCATTTTTTGATCATGTGACTTTGATGATTGCTCCTCAAACTGAACATCTAGGTAACTTGTTTCAGTTGTGTCTGATTCTTTATGACTCCTTTTGGGGCTTTTTTGGTTAAGATACTGAAGTGATTTCTTCACCTTATTTTATAGATGAAAAAAACTGAGGCAAACAGGATTAAATGACTTGCCTAGGTTTACATAACTAGTTTCTGAAGCTGAATGTGAACTCAGACCTTCTTGACTCTAGGTCTGATACTCTATTCACAGTGTAACAGTTAATTAGAAAGTTTCTTTTCCAACTCAACACTGATAACTGAATTGTTTGAACATCACATTTTTACTCCAGATAGACACACTGCATAAGCAACATCTTACTCTGAACATTTATTAACCTTTTTGTAAATAGAATCAATGTTGCCATGAGACCATAACTATTATTCATCCATTGACATATAGTTCTGGGCAAACAGTAGACACTTGAAGTATTGGTTGACAAAATCTTATCACAAATTCTTAAACTTTAACAATAAAAATGAATTAACAAATAAGAAACATTCATTTAGAATATTTATGAGTTGACATGAAAAGTTGTAGTATGAAAAGGGGACAAGAGAACTGATTTAAATCCTGGCTCAGTCACCTAGAAATACTATAAGCTCTGGAGGTGGGATGATGAATTAAAATAGTCTCAGAAACATTAACTGATTCATCCAAGGTGATTCAGGTAGGGAACAACTGGGATATGATGTCAGGTCCAGACTCTAAGCCCAGTGCTCTGGATTTCCATTATATTATGTTGTCTCAATAGAATAAATATTTCTTGGCACAAAAGTCTGTCTCTCGAGATAACAAATCTCTGCCTTCAAGTACACATTTAACTTGTGCAATATGTATCATCACCTGACTGATCAGGGGTCTCCAACCAGGAGACTGATTCACAACTGTAGGGGACCAGATCTGCAGCAAGATAGACTGCAGAGCTACCCACTAAGCAGCGCTGGAGCAATGGAAACCAATGCCACGTGCCAATCTGCAGTCTGACAGCTCATCTTCAAACCCATCTGTTTTTCCAGAGTGGCATTCCATCTGTTCCCCAGTACCCCCTGTTGTGGAAGAAGCCAAACATGTGTCCCTGAATCAACATTTCCCTGGACACATCTGAGTAGTTTTTGGAGAAAAAAGGGATCCCCTTTGAAGAATTTACTTCTAATCTTTACTGTCTTTTTTTTTCCCCACTTGCTAACAGGAAATTTCCTTAACCTCTTGAACATTCTATCCTCATATTGTCTTATTTAAAGGGAAGGGAGAGAATAAGCATCAATTAAGTGTCTTCTATAAACTGAGACAATGCTTAACAAATATTATCTCATTTGATCCTCACAATAACCCTAGGAGATAGGTCTATTGCTACTATCTGAACTTTATAGTTGAGGAGGAAACTGAAAAAGACAGAGTTTAAATGATTTTTTCAGGGTCACACTGTTAGGAAATGTCTCAGCTTAAATTTGAACTCAAGACTTCCTGATTCCAGAACCACTGCACTCTCTACTGGATTACCAAGCTCCCTATTTAAAAAGAGAGGGGGTGGTAACATCATTAGTTACAGAAGAATGACTAAGCTGCCATAAGTTAGATTTTAATAGTCTTCATTTTGTTATGCCTGTGGGAAAGGGAGATTTGAATTTCAAAAATGTTAGCAGGTATATGTGGGTGTCTGTTCCTCATAGGTAGGTGGCAGGACAGTACAGTGGTCAAGGCAACAAACTGGATGTGCTGGTATGAGATGCAATCCCAGTTCTCCTGCTACTTTGCTGCTTGATCTTAGTCGTCACTTAGTAAGTAAACATATTATAATTTTGCTGTATAGCTATCTAATTGTACATTTATAACACTGAATGGATATTTATAATATACATAATAATGGATATATAACATATAATAATATATAATGGATACATATATATATATATACATATATAAAGAAAGAGAAAGGGACAGAGAGAGGAAGGATATATGTGTATAGGTAAATAGATCGATAGATTGATTGATGGATCAATCGATAGCCAAATCTTACCTCTGTCCCCTTCTCTCTACTCAAACTACCATTATAGTTCACCTCTCATCAATTATCACTTGAAATATTGCAAGAGTTGGTATCAAACTCTCTCCCCTTTCCAATCTATCCTTTCTGCCTGGTTTCAACTCCATGTAACAAGATAACCAGTCTTGTTACCCCCACCTTTTCTGCTTCCTTTTGTGTATTCTCTTCCCCCATTAAACTCCTTGAGGGCAGAGGCTTTATTTTTATTAATTGTACCATCAGTTCTTAGAACAGTGCTTGTTATATAGTAGATACTTAATAAATGTAGTTTGGATTGGATAGAATTGGAAAGTGATTTTTCTTGAAATGAAAATACAATCATATCACTACTCCAACTACAATGGATCTCTATTGCCTTTAGGGTTAGCTATAATGTCCTTGGTTTAACTGTTGAAGAGCTTTACTACTTGATACCAATTTACCTTTTCGATCGTATTAAATATTACTCATCTTCTTGACCTCAATTGTCTTTCTGCCAAACTGACCTTCTGCTAGATATTACACAGGACTATTATGGAGCAGGATCTGAGAAAAATATGAATTAGTTGGCAATGATTATTGCAAGAAAAGAAGTTGTCATATAGACAAAAGATTAGAGTGTATGGATTGATCTGGGACAGAGCTTTAGAATCTTTTAGGCAAGAGAAATATAAAAATCATTTTGAATTTGTCAGGAAAGGATGGAGATCCAAAGGAACCTCCTGTGGACTTTTTTTTTTTTTTCATCTTCTTGCCAGAAGGGTGTTTAAAACTGGTTTCTATCTTTTGGACTTCTTTAAACCTATGTTAGATGTGCTTTCACATCAGGGTATTGGGATGTAAAAGTACTACTTTTTTAAACCCTATGACTCCAAGTGATCCATTGTACCAAATGCAGGATAACTGCCATTGCAAGGATATCCATTCTCTTCCTTGAATTTTTACACTGGCTGCCACCCTATAGGTGATTTCCTAGTCATTTCTGCCTCTGAGAATCCTTGCTTCCTTTAAAATTCTATTCAAGTGACATCTCTTAACAATAATAATTACTTGCATTTATAAAATAGCACTTTTTAAGGTTTGTCAAATATCAATTCATTTATCCTCACAACCCTGGGTGGTAGGCATTATTGTTTCCATTTTGCAGATGAGGAAACTGAGGAGATTGTGCTTAAGTGTTCCAATAATTGGCATCTGCCAGTTTACTTTACCAGAATACGTGACCCCCTTTGTTATAACAGTAAATAAATATAATCCTCTTTAACTTCATTTGCTATTTTGTGTTTCAGTAAATATATTCTTCTGTTGGTTTATTCACTGATATGTGATAACCAGTGGGCTTCTTTTAGGTCTACATGCCCTTAGTTCTTTAGAATATACTGACCCATTCATTTCTAAAAGTCAGGCTTACTCTTTGTGAGTCCATTTGGGATTTTCTTCACAAAACTACTAGAATGATTTGCCATTTCATTTTCCAGTTCATTTTACATATAAGGAAGCTGAGGTAATGAGGGTTAAGTGACTTGACCTGGGTCATAAAACTAGTAATTTTCTGAGGCAAAATTTGAACTCAGGTCCTGTCCACTCTAAGTTAAGTGTTATATTCGCTGTGCTATGTAGCTTATCTAAAAATGCAAGCTTTGGCAAGCTGATTCAATTCTATGAACTTCTTGATCTCTGTGTTTCCTTCCAATTCTAATCCTATGAGGATTTGAGCAACCAACTGTTCCATATTTTTGAGAATATCAGTAAAGGGTCTGATGCAAAACATCAAACTTTCAGCCCAAGTCTATCTTCTATTTGTTGAATGAATGAAATCACTACAATTTTTTCTTTACATCTGTGATCTTTACTGTCAACTACAAAACTAATTTTAGCTATTTTATTTTAGCTATTCATTTTGGTAGCTTGAATTCACTTGGATGTCACTACAATTCTGCCTTCAGATTATACATTATAGGTGATATTACTTTATTTTGGATATTATTATGTCTTTCTATTAATACTTCAGTAACTAATTCCCCTTGGACAAGACTCTAAGGATACCCACTTAATGTTGAACTTTTTAGTTTTCCAATCAATATAAAAATCAGAAAATTCTGATTTTTTTCAGTCTTAATTGAGGTTTTATTCATGTTTAAAGCTTTCTACCACCCAAAGGAATTTATCTCCAAAATAATAATGAAAATAGATAGAAAATAGAATTTTGTATGTTTGAATTTTATTAGAAGTTCATTTTAGGAACATTGTACATGTATGTTTATAGGCTAAGGTGTAGCAGCAATCAAAATTAACCTAAATTAGTAGAAAAGGTATTATATTCTCTTTCTAATATATTTTTGGCTAATCATGACATCTCTTTGTTACAATGCTAAAAGAGTTGTAAGTGTGTGTGCATGTGTGGGGAGAGAGAATGTATGTGTGTATATGTGTGTGTGTGTGTTTGTGTGTGTGTGTGTGTGTGTGTGTGTGTGTGTGTGTGTGTGTGTGTGTAAGGAGAAGGAAGAGGAAGATATTATGTGTTCATTTTTATGCAATGATATTTTTATAAAGATTATCTAGTCACTTACTACTAAGCCATCAAAGACTCATGAGACAGGATTTATATCATTAGATGCTGGGTCTTCAGTCAGCTGTCAGTTAATAAACATTTATTTAACTCTTACTATATATTGGTGGTGCAACTAAGTGGTACATTGGATAGAGCACATGACTTAGAATAAGGAAGATATCTTCAGGAATTCAAATCCTATCTCAGAAACTTGCTAGTTGTGTGACCCTAGGCAAGTCACCTAATTCTTTTTTGCCTCAGTTCCCTGATCTGTAAAATTAGCTGGAGAAGAAAATGGCAAACGATTCCAGTATCTTTGCAAAGAAAAGCCCCAAAGGAGTAGTGAAGAGTTACATACAAAACAGTCTCCACAGCAACAGATCTAAGGCTTATGCTAAGTTCTAGCATGAGTTTTAGCAAAAGAGCAAGAGACCATCTTGCCATCAAGAAGATTACATTCGATTGTTAACTTTTTTTTTTTTTTGCATAACCATTTTGCTGTCTGAATTTTAACAATCTAAACAAATGTCAGCTAGATAACAAAATATAGGGCATATGCACATAATTTACAGCCACTTAAATAGGTGCAAGAATAGCAAACCTCACAAGAATGTCAAAGTATTTCAACTTTTTGGAATCAACTATTCAGATATGACTGATGGATCATAATTTTAAAATTGATTCATGTAGGGGTAAAGACTAACAAACAAATAAACCTCACAGTCAAAAGATATGAACAGACAATTTTCAGATGGTGCAATTGAAACTATTTCTATTCATATGAAAAGGTGTTCCAATCATTATTGATCAGAAAAATGCAAATTAAGACAACTCTGAGATACCCCTACACACCTGTCAAATTGGCTAAGATGACAGGAAATGATCATGACGAATGTTGGAGGGGATGTGGGAAAACTGGTAAACTGATGCACTTTTGGTGGAGTTGTGAACGGATCTAACCATTCTGGAGAGCAATTTGAAACTATACTCAAAAAGTTATCAAACTGTGCATACCCTTTGATCCAGCAGTGTTACTACTGGACTTATATCCCAAAGAGATATTAAAGAAGGGAAAGGGACCTGTATGTGCAAGAATGTTTGTGGCAGCCCTCTTTGTAGTGGCCAGAAACTGGAAACTGGGTGGATGCCCATCAATTGGAGAATGGTTGAATAAATTGTGATATATGAATATTATGAAATATTATTGTTCTATAAGAAACGACCAACAGGATGATTTCAGAGAGGTCTGGAGAGACTGACATGAACTGATGCTGAATGAAATGAGCAGAACAGGAAATCATTATACACTTCAACAATGATACTGTATGAGAATGTATTCTGATGGAAGTGGTCATTTTTGGCATTGAGAGGATCCAATTCAGTTCCAATTGATCAGTGATGAACAGAACCAGTTACACCCAACAAAAGAACATTGGGAAATGAGTGTGGACCACAACATAGCATTTTCATTCTTTCACTTTTGTTTGTTTGCATTTTTGTTTTTCTTCCCAGGTTATTTTTACTTTTCTAAATCTGATTTTTCTTGTGCAACAAGAGAACTGTATAAATACATATATATAGTATTTAATATATAGTATTTAACATATACTTTAACATATTTAATATGTATGGGACTGCCTGCCATCTAGGGGAAGGGGTGGAGGGAAGAAGGGAAAAAGTTCCTAAATGATATTAGAATTTTCAGTTCTGGAAGGATTAGTATGAAATTGAGCACGGAGGTAAGTAACATGAAGGATAGGTAAGAAGAGAATGGGGTTTTAGGAAGGGCAAAAAGAATGTTTACTCAAGTCATTTAAAGACTCAATGTAAACTTTGAGCAGCAATCATACCACAGAAGAGACAGTTTAGTGAGTCTTTTTTAAATTCTTTCATTTCTGAGTTTCTGATTTCCAGGAGTTTGGATTGTAGGACGAGTTATTAATTATTGCATTGTCTGAATTTGGTCTTGCCCACCAAGAAACCAGACTTGTCTTGTTTAAACTCATTCAATGCTTAACTCAAGGTATCCAAGTCAAGCTGACCCCCCAAAATTAATAGGGAATCTGAAATTCAATATCCAATTTCTTAAGATATACATTTTAATTAGTTCATGTGCCTTATTTGAAAAATCATCATTATCAGCCATCTATGCAATTGTTTCCTTGCTCCTTTGTTTGAATCCTCTATAATGTGGAACTTCTAGAGGTTTGGGACAGTGGATTACCTTTTTTGACTCTCCTCTGTCTGATAACTTAATAAACTTCTTTTGATTTTTTTTTCAGTTCTTGGATTTTGTTCTCAAAAAATAGATGTAAATAAAGTCAGTGGCTGCAACCTTGGTAACTCACTTGCAGCTGAGCTTTTGTGCCCATGGTCCTAATACTGAAATATACGTCAGAGTTGCATTTCTGATTTTCTAATTACAAAGCTAGGATTCTAAATAATAATGAACTTGTGTCCTGGAGTGTATCCTAATGACATTTCTCCTAAAATGTGACTATGCACACAAAAACCTGTAATACATCCTGAGCATAAAGAAGAGTAGATGGACATTTTTTTCCTTTTACAAACTCTTTAAAGCAGAGAAAGAAGAGGTTTTGTTTTTGCCTCAGTAATGCATATCAGATGGAAGTGATACCAGGATGCAAATCATTAGTGAGTTGGGTGCACGAAACCAGTACAGATGACTTCATTTTTTCCTCTTTACTAATTTGAGAAATGTCATTAATCTTATTATCTGTTTTTTCTTAAAGCAGAACAATTTATTGGAAAGAGCATAGGGCAGAGGTTGAGAAAATATGTGCATAGGGTCTACTCCCAGATTCATTCTGGCTGAAAATGAAACCTGGGAGAAGTCAGGACTGAAGCACCTCATCTTGTCCTTTTTACATGAGGAAAATCTTACTTGCTCTCATAAAAAATCCAATTCTATTATGTTATTTGATTATCATCATCATCATAGCTAACATTTATATAATACTTTCTATTTACTGGGCACTGTGTTAAGCATTTTGCTGCCATATTGAACCTTATTTTCCTGACTCCAGACCCAAAGTCTATTTACTGTACCACCTACCCACCCTTAACATGATGATCACAAATATTGACATTCTTTCTCCCTCTGGGTAACTGAGAAAGAAAGTTATTATTAAGTCAAGGGAGAATTCTCTATTATTTTAGGAGCTGGTTTCTACCTAATTATCTCTCTTAAATACTGAATAATTTTTTAGGCCATGGTATGAGATGATTTAAGTAATCCTAGGGAACTGGTAAGCAATACTGTCTATAGTTCAAGGTCTCCATTATCAATTTTATCAAGAAATACCATTATTTCTGAGAGATGTATATGTGTGTAGAGATGATCTCAGGACTAGTTATACAGAGAAAGGATGGCATCTTTTGATTCTCCAAGAAATACTATACTTTTCCCTTTTACTGTTGAAATTGGTTCAAACATGGACTGTTAGAGCTAGAAAGAACCATATAAACCAATTTCTGTGCATATAGAAAACTAGAGCCCATTAAAGCTAAGTAATTTATTGCTTACTGATTTCTAAATACATTTATTTATCTGTGTTACTTTCTAGGACCAATGAGAATGTCTCATTGGATTATCTCCATGACTTAGATATAGTATATGATATATCTCTTGAAATTGGGAAAGAGTAATAAATTGCTTCTTATTCAAATTCAATTTCATTTAGTATATATTAAGCATCTACAACACTTTTAGACATAAGGTAATTATGAGAAACCTTTCAACTAGGCCAATGACTGATTCCAAATTAGAGGCTACCTTTTAGAAGCTAACCTTTCAGAGATTACAAATACCCAGGGAAAAGAAAATATGCTATTAGTCAATGGCTCTTGGGTGCTCAGACCTAGCTCTTTTCTCTCCTCTGGAAGAAAAGCAGCTTATATATGTATATAGAATTTTGAAGAAATTTGTCCTTTTACAGAGGTTAAGGAAGTCTTTCTTCTAACCACCCTTTTTGGTTAAATGGGTAAGGAAACAGTTTTTTTCATTCTCCTTCCCTCCTTCCTAAACCACCTTTTACAAATAGAAGAATAATATCTGTCTTTATGGGGTTATGTACACATGAAGTAAGAAGCCCTAGACAAAACAAAAAAAAAAGCCTGTCTTCTCGTAGAGATGCCATATGGAGCAAGAGGGGAACCAGAAATCCCAAGAAACAGACTTAGCCTTTCACTGAATCTCCAGACCCCAGGCTAATCAAGAGCATATTTCAGCTATAGAGTGAGTTAGGAATTGGGAGGATATTGGATCCCAAACTACTCTGGGAGGAAGTGGAAAGACATTGAAATCCCATGGGAATGAGGTCAACATTGGTTCCCATTACTTTATTAAACTGTGAGGTGCAGCTAGCCATTAGCCTAATCCTAACAAGAAGTATTCCTCAAGAAGATTCCAAGAACATCCTGGTTATTAGGATTTTCACCCTACTAAGTATAAGGTCTGGGGAAGGGTCAAGCTGTCCTTTTCTCAGAGAGAAGACAATTTTCTATACCTCAGCTCTCTTTGAGTGGTTGTGATGTCTCAATAAGTCTAATAGTTTATAGGTTATGTATAGTATATGATTTATATACTTATATAGTATCTAGTTAACATGTATTTACCCAATTGGAATCAGCTCCAAGACCCTTGACTTTGACAATATTCTACTAAACTGGTCACATGAATTTAGCATAGTAATGAGGTTACTCCTCATAGAATAGATATATCACATGGGCAATAATACACAAATGCAGAATTTTATATTGGCATAGGAATGATTAAAATAAATAAACAATACACCACAAAACATCTGCTACCCAACTGTATGCCCATAGTTTCTCTTAGATCCAAGCAACGACAGTCTGTAGACTGCTCCAAATCCAGGAATTCTGGGAAGGGTACTACTAGTTGGATAAATCCCCCTAAGCTCCTCATCCCACTAGCAGGCAAAGAAATAAAAAGAATACAATGCAGTTTGGAGCTGATTATTTATTTTTTATTTATTTGTATCTTCTAGTTAGTCCAGTCATTAGGTCTTTATTAGAGAATTCTGGACATAGTTTTTCTTCTCACTGGCAAAGGGTAGGAAGGACTCTGAATCTACTATTAATGGAATTCTCCTTTCAGTGTTTTTCCTTTGATTTCCCACCACTGACAGAAACTCTAACTGCTCATTACAGTTAGCTCATTGTTGGTGTAGTAGCCTGAACAGACTCAGCAATAGTCCTGGCATGGAGACAGTAGTCACCATTCCATCACAGCTTCTCTCTGATTTTCTAAGTCCCATCACCTTGTACTTACAACCTTCTCCCTGAAGTCATGTCTCATGATTTCTACTGGTCAGCTTCCTGTCTTGTTCCTCAAAAGCAGTCAAAACCCTCTGAAAAGTAGGGGAGATATGCATGAAGTTTGGGGGTACCACATCTAAGATTAATTTTTCTTCTAATTAAATATTTATTATGTTGATATTGTACTTTGTTTAGATTGGTGCCATGGGGAACAACTATGTAGAAATGAATTAATTTAAAATATTCTCAATTCTTTTTCAAATTGGGGGGGAATCAAGATCAGTATATTATCATTAAAAGTTCTTATTATTTGAACTTATAACTGAGTGTACCCAGAGAAAGACCAAAGAGCTTCATGTACACATATTATTGCTATTTCCCTGTCTGCCAGTCACTGTACTGGAGAAGACATATAGGAACATAATTATCTCAGAGATGTACCTCAGAATTTTCTCCCCAAGCTCAAGAAACCTACTAGGTCTTCTACTCCCAGCATTTAGCAGAGTGCTTTGCACAGAATAGGTTCTTAATAAATGTTTATTGATTGATTCTTGCTCCTGCAAACAATGTAATCTTTTTGAAGACAACAGTGTTTTGCCCAGTATAATTACCCATTAGTAACAGATGGGGCATAAAAGCTCAGAATGAGAAGATATTTGAGATATCATAAAGTCCAAACCATTTCTTAGTTATTCATCTTTCCTTTTCCATAGACATCTAAGTTGAGGATGGGATAGAATGTTGGACTTTCTTTTTTTTATTTCTCAAAAGAGATTTTTTTATCTCCCCTCCAACACCCCCCCCCTGGGATTAAGTGACTTGCCCAGGGTGACACAGCTAGGAAGTGTTAAGTGTCTGAGACCAGATTTGAACTCAGAGTCTCCTGAATTCAGGGCTAGCATTCTATATCCAGCTGCCCCTGAACTTTCTCAAGAGTCAGAAAGACCTAAGTTGGAAGCCTCCTTAAGACTATGTAACCCTAAGCAAGTAATTTATATTTTTTCAGATTCAGGTGCCTTATGGGGATAATAAAATCCTGCTTTTGTCTTTACCCACTCTCCTCAATTTACCAATTAAGATAGGAGAGTTGGAAGACTCCTTGTTCTTAATTGCCACTTGCAGGTTCTTTCCCTATCTCCATCATTTTCCCTCCTTTCAGGTTCATACTATTCATATCTACCACCAAATCAAAATTCTGGTAGCTGTTGTATAAAGGCGTCTAGGTCACTTCTCTTTCTTCCTCAATGAGTTCAATACATGACACACAATTTTTCTCTTCTCCCTAACATTTACCATCAGACTAGGGGACTTCAACATACATGATGTCTCACCTCCCTCAAATTCCCTACCCACTCAGTTCTTTAACCTACTCAGTTTTTTAACTCTTCCTCCACCCTGCCTCAGCCATACACAAAAATGGTTATGTCCATGATCTTGATCCACAAATGTCCCCATTCAAGAATTTTGAAATTCCCTTATCCTACCATATTTATTGATTTTTTTTTTACAATTTTTTTACCTGTCCCTCAATTTCACTTACAAAATCCTACTCTTCATCTACATCATGACTTCCAGTCTTTTGACCCCTCAATTCTCTCCTAGGTTATGTCCCCTATACTTTATTCTCTCTACCTCTTTTGGACCTTTTGATGAACCACGTCAACTCTATGCTGCCACCTTCTCTTGAATCCCTAGCCTGTTTAGAATTTTGCTGCTTGTGTCCAGCCAAGCTTCAGCCTTGGATCACTTTCAACATTTGTCACCTTTGCTCTTTCACTCATGCTGAGTGAAGATGAAGAAAAATCATATTCCATTCAGACAAATTTATATTATAAAATCTCAATTGGGCTATTACTGAAGCCAAACAATCTTTTATTTTATAAAATCGAGAAAGAGCTATCAATCTGTCAATCCTTTCCATGTCCCGGCCTGGTGAGGTTTCCCGTGTTTTATCTCATTCTGTCACTCTCTCACTCTTCATACTGGCTTTTCCAAATCTTTTCTTTTGTCTTCAATCTTCTCATGACTTCCCCTTTTCCCACCCTTTCAGCTATGAACTTTGCCTCATATATTACAGAAAAAAAAATGGGGCTTTTTGTTGTGAATTCCTTCTTTTCCCCTCTTCCTCATCTCATATTACTCAAATACCTTCTGCTATCTCCTCCTTCAACTCTCTCTTTCATAATGCTGTTTTCTTTTCTCTTTACCAAGGCTAACTCCTCTACTTGTCCAAGTGTTCCCATTCCATCTCTTCTCCTTGAATAAATCTCCTCCTTTCCCCACTCAATCACTGATTTTCAATTGCTCCTTGACAACTGGCTCATTTCCTACTGACCAATACCCCATGTCTCCTCCAAACTGAAAAAGCCCTCACTTGTTGCTTCCATTTTCCAGTGTCATTCTGTACTCTTCTGTGCTTTGTGGCCAAACTCCTTAAAAAAGTCACCTACAAAATGTACCTCCACTTTCTCTCCTGCCATTCTCTTCTTAACTCCTTCCAACCTGGTTTCCAGTTTTATCATTCCACTTTCTCCAAAGTTACCAATGATCTCTTGATTGCCAAATGCAATGACCTTTTCTCAATCTTCATTGTCCCCAATTTCTCTGCAACTTTTGATACTGTTGATTTCCATACTCCAGCTTGATATTGTCTCCTGGTTGTCCTTATATGTTTTTTTGCTGAATCCTCCTCCAGATCACAATCTCTAACCTTAGGTATCCAGGGTTCTCTATCCTTGTAATACTTCACTTGGGGGGTCTTAGCAATTCCCGTGAAGTTAATGAACATTTCCATGTTGATGATTCTCATATCTATCCTTGTCCGGACCTCTTGGGACCTTCAATCTTATATCACCATCTGCTTCTCATACATCTCAAAATGGATTCTAGGAAATATCTTAAACTCGTGTCCCAAACAGAATTCATATTTTTCTCCTAAATCCTCCCCTCCTCCTCCCTTTTTTATCTCTGTAGATGACAATACCATCTACCTAATCCCTTAAGTCTTTCAACATAGGAGTCATCCTCAGAAACTCACTATCCCCTCCCCAATATGTTATATCTCTCACTACCATAGCTGTTGCCAAGGTTTGCTGATTTCACTTTTATAACATCTCTTAAATGTGCCCCTTCTCTCCTCTGACACTACTCTACTGGTTTCTCTTGCTTATTTTAAATCTCAACTAAAGTCCCATCTTTTATAGGAACCCTCTTAATTGTGGTGCCTATGTTGATTATTTCCTATTTATCTTCTAGAGCTTGTTTGTATATATTTGTTTTTTGTTTCCTCTGTTAGAATGTGGGGTCCTTGAAGGTAGGAACTTTCTTTTCCTCTTTTTTTATCCCCCTAGCACATTGCACAGTAACTAATGTATAGTACATGTTTAATAAATGTTTATTGACTTACCACTTACATCACATGATGGTTATGAGGACTAAATAAGATATTATACAGTAATAATAATAGCATTTTAAAGTTTGCTTTACAAATATATTACTTGATTTTATCTTTACAGCCACTCTGAAAAATAGGGGGTATTATTATACACATTTTACAGTCGAGGAAACTGAGATTAAGTGACTTGTCTAAGGTCACAAAATTATTAAGTATCTCAGGGAGGAATTGAATTCAAGTCTTAACTCCAAGTCTGAAGTTCTAACCAGTGGGACATCTAGTGCCCTCTGAAAAGTCCTTTCCAACTATAAAATACTATATAAATGCTAACAATTATCATGTCCCATCTGTTGTTGTTATTTGTTCTTGACATCAGACATTGTTTTTTCTTTTTTCATTTTTTTTCCTTTTTGATTTGATTTTTCTTGTGCATATGGGAATATGTTTTGAAGAATTATACATGTTTAATCTATATGGGATTGCTTGCTATCTAGGGAAGGGGAAAGGGAGAGAGGGAAATAATTTGGAACACAAGATTTTGCAAGGGTGAATGTTGAAAATTATCATTGCATGTATTTTGAAAAATAAAAAGCTATTATTAAAAAAAAAAAAAGAAAGAAAAAAGATTGACTTGGTGCTGGTGAATTCCAAGGCCAATCTCTTTACAATACCATCTCTGAATTCTCTTCCTTCTCATAGTGAGATCCTAAGGATATTGTACATGAAATCTGACAGTCCCTTACTTTTCCAGCTTCCCAACCTCCCAGCCAAATGATGTCACATTTGAGGCCATGGACCTTTCCTTATGTGAGTTAAAACACATTGTAATAAAAGCTCATTGCTCCAAGCATTACTGAGCCTTCTGTTTTTTTTGTGAAAAACTCCTGTTAAGTCTCCAGATTGCTGGAATGGATTGGGACAGACTCCAATGAACTGCTGTAGATTCCTTGCATTTGTAAAAGAAATATCTAGGAATCATATTGTCAACAATTCTGGTAGAATATGGACTGGACCTCTAATCTTATCTTTGTGTAATAGCTTGGGGAAAAAAATTAAGGAAATCTAATGGCTGTTCTCTGGCTGAAAAAATGTGATTCTACTTTAATCACCTTAAGATTAAAATGCAAATCTGCTCTGGCTATGGCAGATGTAAAAAGAAATAAGAAAAAGACCCATATGTACAAAATATTCATAGCAGCTCTTTGTAGTGGTAAAGAATTGGAATTTGAGGGGATGCCCATCTATTAGGAATGATTAAACAAATTGTGGTATATGTTTATCATGGAATAATATTGTGTTATAAGAAATGATGAGAAAACATTTTTTAAAAAGTAAATTAACAACCAATTTTCAGTTCAAAGTCATTTTCATTTTCATGTAGTTCGGAAAAGCTTGTATGTATAGATACTGCTTCCTTTGAACTCAAGTTTTTTCTCTGCTATTTGAAAGAAAATAAAGAGGAATTACTTGAGAAAAAAAAAATTCTCTCCATGAAGCAGGGATAGTTTTGCACTTCGGTGACTGATTTACAGAAGGCCACAAAATGGCACTTCAGTGACTTCATCAGCCATCCTGGAGCACTGTTTCTATGGAGATGACTTTCAGATCTTTATATCCAGCCCTAACCTTTCTTCTAGCTCCAGAAACACTTCACAAATGGCCTATTAGGTATTTCAGCCTGGATCTTATAGAGACACCTGAAACTCAACATGTCCAAAAGAACTCATTATTTCCACCACATCGCCACCAAAACCACTTCATTTCTCATCTCCCTGTTTCTGAAAAGGAAACCCCATCTTTCTAGTCACTTCGTCATCCTTAACTCCTAACTCTACTTTAGCTCATATATCCAACTCAATTTGGTCAAATATACTTCCACAACATTTCTCAGATTCACTCCCTTCTCTCCAGCCACATGGCTATTACTCTAGATCATGTCCTCAAGATTTCTTGTCTAGATTATTACAATACCCAGCTAACTGGTCTCCCTGCCTTCAGGGATAGCACAAATCCCACCCTGTCAAAAATCTCCCATGGCTTCCCGTCACCTCTAGAATCAAGTCTCCTCTTTGGCCTTTAAAACCTTTTACAATTTGTCTTCAAACTCTTTAGGCTTATTAAATTATATTCCTTTTCATGCATTCTTTAGTCCAGCCAAATTGGTCTTCCTGCTTTTCCTAACATACCACATTCCATCTTGCATCTCCCTGCCTTTACATGGGATGCTCCTAATTGCTGAAATTCACTCCCCATTCAACTCTCTCCTCTAGAATCTCTAGATTATTCCAAACTACCTATTGGTCCACGTTATTTGTATGTAGGACTCAAAAGTGTTGGACCTCAGATTGCCCAAGATAGCCTCAGGACAAGTCTGTGCTCCTCAGATGCCTTCACAAAGCTTCCATCTAAGGTTGCCAAAAGGGAATAGTTGAATAAAGATGGCATCTAATTTGTAACCAGTAAAGAAGAAAAACCCTAATCTATGGACCAGAGGATCAATCACTCTTTATATTCCATCAGCATATACCTCAAATTAAGAAGATATTAGGACAAACTCCTCCCCAAAGAAAGAAAATTGTTTCCAACGCAACAAGTGAACTTATTTTTCCTTCACTTCGTTCATTCTCTTGAGTGGGAAGAGAAACTGTGCTTTTAAAGCCCAAGGGGCCATTGGCTATTGAAGAAAGAACATTATTTAAGCACTTGACCAATCCTTTTGACCCATTTAAGTCAAAAGAATCCAGTTATTTTAAAAATCTTAACCAAAACAAAATAGTCTTTAAGTGCAATAATTTGGAGTATCAACACTAACTTAAGGCATCTCCATCTTACTTAAACAATGGCTCAGTTCCCTTTAATAAAACTGGGCATCCTCACTCCTTAAAATTTACTCTCTTCCCCCCTTCACTTTTTGCTGTGACTCCCTCAACACTAAAAGGAATGGAATGGGCATCTATATTGTTACCCCCAGGAAAGAGCTAATCTAGAAGTGATTCTCCCTTTGCTCACCTCCCTTAAGATAGAATCCTGTTTCTACAACTAGGTATTTTGCCCCAAACAGAGAATTTGGCTGGGTCTTATCCATTCCATGATGCTGAATTATTCTTTTCAGCCACCACCTGCACACCCTTTGCAGTTGCATCACCTTTGCATAGGAAGAACATTCAGGGCTGGCTAAGGGCCACATATCTCCAAGGCTAAATGTTTTTACTTATTAACTGAAGGCTTCAGCCTTCATCAGACCAGTTGGAACATGAATTTGCTATAACTGGATGTCTTATGTGAAATACAAGGCCTATGAAATCTAAACATATTTCTATTTACCAATATTCTGGACTATAAGCAATGAAGAAGGCATTAGTTAATCCCACAATATTCTTGGGAAGAGGAGGAGAGTCAGAAAGAACATTTAACAATTTTCCCTTCTTTAATGTATACATTATGAATAAATAGTTGATCCTAGCAAAATATAAGCACAAAGGACCATAAGATCGTAGTTTTATAGCTGTAAGAAACTTCAGAGGTAATTTATATTAGCCACCCTATTTTACAAATGAGAAAACTCAGATACATGGAGATCATGTGATTTGTCCAATATCACAGAGATAGTATGTTATCTTGAACATAAGTCACCAGACTCTTAACTTTAGACTTCTTCATGTACATAAAGGCTGCACTCTCTTTTCACTATCAAAAATGTTAAATAAAATTAAAAAAACAAAATTTTTTAAAATGCTAGTTGCTTTCAATATTTCCTTCTCCATGGTCTCTTACCCAACCATCTATAAAAGGGCTTTAATCTTTGCACTGCCAAAAAAAATTCCCTGTCAAATCCTTTGTCCCATCCAATTACCCTTTCATCTCTTCCCTTCTTCTAATCCATTCAACATCAAACTTCTTGAAACAGTTATCTTCACTTGCTACTTCACCTTCACCAACAACCACATTTTCCTCAGCCCTTTGCAATCTGGCTTCCAACTTGATCTAGACTCTGAAACTTCTCTCTCACAATAATCCTACTAGATTTTAATCTTAGGATAGCAGCAATCTTGTGCCATCTCACCTTTTCCCCCTCTTTAAATCTATTTGAATTCCTTACAAAAACAGGCATCTAATATATCTGTTGAATTTCAGATTCTTTATTATTTCATTTAGTAAGTTATTACCGCATCTATCTACTTATGCAAGGCACTGACAGAGGGACTATAATAAATAAAACATGACACTTATCCTCATAGATTTTATAATTTAGCAGAGGTAACAGTCAACACTCATTTATTAAATATTTACTTTTATTTTTATTTACTTATTTTTGCTGAGGCAATTGGGGTTAAGTGACTTGCCCAGGGTGACACAGCTAGGGCATATTAAGTGTCTGAAACCAGATTTGAACTCTGGTCCTCTTGACTTCAGATGTGGTATATTAAATATTTATTAAGATAAAGTACTAATTACTAAGGATGCAAAAAAAGGCAAAAATCTGGATCCCAATTCAAGAAGCTCCCATTCAAAGGAGAATGGGGGATTATATGCAAATAACAAGGCACCTACAAGATGTATAGAGAATAGATGGAAGATATCTGAGAGGGGAAGTCTTTAGCAGTGGGATGAGGGCTATGAGACAACAAAATATTAACTAATGTAAAATAAAATATGATATGCATGAAAGAGCTAAAGCAAACTATGAGAATTCATACAAGGGAGAAGTTACTTTCTATGTGGCTACCAAGGAAAGTTTCCTGGTACAGAAAATATTTGGGTATAATCTTGAAATCAGACTGGACTATCAGGAGTCAGAATCAGAAGACACTCTAGACATAAGGACTAATATGAGAAATCTAGTATAAGGACTAGTATAAGAAATCAGAAGACACTCTAGACATAAGGACTAATATAAGAAAAAGCACAAGGATAGGAACATATAGGTAATGTAGATCAATGATGTCAAACTCAAATAAAAATGGGATTCATTAATTCCCACATAAGGATCCTTGCAAGCTACAAGGATCTTCTTTTTAAAATATAATCGTATCTATATTTTATCAAATTTTTATTTGTTTCACTAAATATTTCCCAATTCTGTGGGTTATGTGGCTGAGAAAGTTGTGTTATAGAATTGTAATGGAACACATTTGTGCTATAAGAAATGACAAGTTGGATGATTTCAGAAAGAATCTGGTAAGACTTATGTGAAGTGATGCAAAATGAAGAGATCAGAACCAGAGGAACATTGTGCACTTATGGCAATATTGTATGAGGATTAAGTGTGAATGACACAGCTATTTTCAGCAATACAGTAATCCAAAACAATTCCAAAGGACACATAATGAAAAATGCTGTACATATCCAGAGAAAGAACTGATGGAGTCATACTGCAGATCAAAGCATAATAGTTTTCACTTTTTGTGGATTTTTTTCTGTTTTTCCTTTCACAGCATGAGCAATATGTTAACATAATTACACATGTATCACCTATATGAAATAGTTTACTATCTTAGGAAGGAGGGAAGAAGGGAGGTAGAGAACTTGGAACTCAAAATTTTAAAAAATGAATATTAAAATTATTTTACATGTAATTGGAAAAATAAAATATTATTGAAAAAGAGTCTGGTGTTGGTTGTGGTTCATGTGTGGCCTACAGGCTACATATTTGAAATCTCTAAGACTAGTTGATTTGTATAGTTTGGTTAGAGTATAAGGGAAAGTATTATGAGATAAAGCTGGAAAGCCAGGTTAGAGTCAGATCACTTTGTTCAGTCATTTTTAGTCATGTCCAGATCTTTGTTACCCCATTTGGGGTTTTCTTATTAGAATTACTGGACTGGTTTGTCATTTCTTTTTCCAGTTCATTTTACAGATGAGCAAACTGAGGCAACCAGGGTGAAATGACTTGTTCAGAATTACGCAGCTTGTAAGGCTGGATTTGAACTCATGAAAGTTATTCTTCTTGACTCCTGGGCTGGTATTCTATGCACTGTACCATGTCTCTGCCCCAGAGTCAGGTCATAGGGACTCTTAAATGCCAGATTAAGAATCTGGAAATTTACATGCTAAATAATTGGGAGAACTTAAAGTGTTCTGAGGATTAGGAAAGTACAGCACAAAGTATTTCATATTAAAGAAGGAAAAATGGCTCTGGAATCAGAGAAAGGACTGACATCTAAATCCTGACTCTATGCTTTACAACTTGAAAATCTTGGGAAGACACTCATTCTCAACTACAAAATGAGAAAAGGGACAAAGTGATCTTTAAAATGCCTTTTTTTAAACCTCTAAATAAATCCTAGGCTCCTATAAATATAAATCATCCCAAGTTGTGAAAAAGTGAATACTTTAGTTAAGAGTAATACTGATAGTTCTTTGCCTGACCTGACAGTCGGAAAGGATTGAAGATTCTGAGCAGATCAGGGGGGCATGGCCATACTTGTGAAATTTAAAAGGCCAATTTAACATTGCTCTGAACACTGGATTGGGGCAGGAGAATAGAGGTACATAGAACTAGAAGAAAGCTATTTATTAGTTTAGAGAGGTGATAAAAAATTACATACACACACAGGTACATATATACATATGTCTAACTCTCAAGAAGATGAGATCTCTCTGTGTGCCAAGAAACTCCCTGTCACCTATACATGGAAGAGCAGGTACCAATCTGTCTTGAAAGAGGTAGTTTCAGAGTGGATGCCCATCAATTGGAGAATGGCTGAATAAATTGTGGTATATGAATATTATGGAATATTATTGTTTGATAAGAAAGGATCAGCGGGATGATTTCAGAAAGGCCTGGAGAGACTTACATGAACTATGCTGAGTGAAATGAGCAGGACCAGGAGATCATTATGTACTTCTCTTTTTTTTTTTCGGGCTGTCTTTTTTTTATTAATTTTATAATTATAACTTTTTTTTGACAGTACATATGCATGGGTAATTTTTACAACATTATCCCTTGCACTGACTTCTTTTCCGAATTTTCCCTCCTTCCCTCCACCCCCTCCCCTAGATGGCAGGCAGTCCCGTACATGTTAAAGATCATTATATACTTCAACAACAATACTACAGGATGATCAATTCAACAATGAGATGAACCAAATCAGTTCCAATAGAGCAGTAATGAACTGAACCAGCCACACCCAGCGAAAGAACTCTGGGAGAGGACAATGAACCACTACATAGAATTCCCAATCCCTCTCTCTATTTTTGTCCACCTGCATTTTGAATTTCCTTCACAGGCTAATTGTACACTGTTTCAAAGTCTGATTCTTTTTATACAGCAGAATAACTGGACATATGTACATATATTGTAGTTAATTTATACTTGAATATTTAACAAGAATTGATCAACCTGCCATCTGGGGGAGGGGGTGGGGGGAATGAAGGGGAAAACTGGAACAAAAGGTTTGGCAATTGTCAATGCTGTAAAATTATCCATGCATATATCTGGTAAATAAAAAGCTATAATAAAAAAAATAGTGAAAAGAGTAGTTTCCTCATTTTGACTTACACAAACTAATGAATGAATAGATCTGGTTAAAAATATTAATTAAAAAAATAAATTGTGATTTTGTACATAACATTTATCTTTCTCTCTGTCACACACAGAGAATCTAGTTTTGTTTGTTTTCTTTACTATAATCAGGCTTTAGTCCTTCTGAAAAATAGCAAGAGAGTTCTAGGAAGGTTTTACATGACCTTTCAGAATCTCTGATTCCACACCTGCAACCTGCTGACTCCATGTGTGGCCAACTCAGGAGACAGGAGTGGGAGGCAGTGCAGAGTGAGCTGTGGAAAATGTGGGAGAGTTAAGGAGGGAGATTCTTCTCTCTCCTCCCTCCCTTGGCTGCTGGAGCTAAGGCCTACCTGAGATTTAGTTGGGAGTCTCCCTTGCAGTTGTCAGGTCTCCAGAGCATACATAACCAATTATTCTGGCCAGCCCTGAGTCACACTCACACACACACAATACCACACAAGTTCCCTTCTTTCATCCTCACAGATGATGCAGAAATGCATCCTTCTCTCCCTGTACCCCATCCTCAATTCTTATCTATGTTTAGGGCTGCTCTCAGCCTGACCTCCTTATAATAATTCATAGGCTAGATATCTTATAATCTATGATTTAAATTCTCCCCCGGGTTTCACTCCCTTTGGCTTCCTTGCCATCACCCATCTGGTGAATGTTTCCACTTTGCTTTTCTCACAGGAGGGAGTTTGTGCCGGCTGAGTGATTTGCCTATGATACCAGTCCAGCCCAGGGTCATGGAGGGTCGGAGTGAAAAAGAAATTTAAGAATTAATCTCCACATCTTATAGATGTTTAGAAACATAGGTTCAGACAAGTCAAGAGACTTCTTTACATCCTTTAAAGAAAATTGTCATTCTGACAATTAGTCAGGGCTAAGGCAAAACTGTAAAGGAGACGAAAAGTGTCTAAGGATTCCCTAATCTCCCTTTGGTCCTGCTGAAGGATAACTCCAGGTAGCCCAGGACTTTTAATTCTTTCCCTCCCCCTTCTTATAAAACTCTATTCCAGAAAAGATCCTAAGGCATTAGTAAGTCGATCAATGGCCTCTCTTGAAGTATTTGCCATTTCAAGATTTTTCTCTGGACTGCAAAAGCTTTGTCCCTTGCTAAGGGGATTTTAGGCCCAATGATCTAGAGGCTTGGATCAGACAGAGGGGCTTTTATCTTGGCAATGATACTGGAATTGTTTGTCATTTCCTTTTCTACTCATTTTACAGAAAAAGAAACTGAGACAAACAGGGTTAAGTGACTTGCCTAGATTTCTACAGCTAGATAGTGTATGGGGCCAGATTTGAACTCAAGAATTTGAGTCTTACTGATTCATTCACTATACTACCAATCTTCCCTTAGGTAATAAAAAGCTGAGTTTGAATGTAGTCTGAGATATTTCCTAGAAAGTCACTTAGCCTCTGTCTATCTCAATTTCCTCAGTTATAAAATGGAAATAACAATAGTACCAGATTGTTGTGAGGAACAAAGGAGATATTTGTAAAGAACTTAGCACAGTGTCTGGCACATAGTAGGCATTTGATAAATGCTTCCTTCCTTCCTTCTTCACTCATTACTCTCCCCCATCAAAAGCAATCACTTTATTCTGGGTTTTGTTTTTAAAAACATAATATCTATTCAAAGCCAACCCATTATGCTTCCCTTGTTTTCATGTACTATGAAAGCTTTGGAAAACTATTTTGTGGGAGTAAGAAAAGTGCTTTTCTCCATGTTTTTCTCCCCAATCATGTTTGACTCTTCTCAGTGTAAGAGCCAAAGTCAATTGGTTACATCAGCAAAGTTTGAAATTAGTGTAGTTTTGCTCCATTCTATATTTTTTCTTTAAAAGAAAAACTATTTATAGGGCTTAAATGCTGAATTCCATAAACTATATCACTCTGTGGCCTTTTGTCTCCTTTTTCTTCCATCTGCATTCACTGATAGAGACTAAGGGAAAGCCAGGTGTGTATTCTCCCTGGCTATTGGAGGGAATATATACAAGGAAATGACAGCCCTTTATAGGATTCAAAGATTCCTCCAAATCTTGACTTCTTGGCAAAGGATTTGAGATTATCATAAGAAAAGTTGAGGAGTCACATATGATCTCTCTCATCTGCTTAAAACAAAACAAAAAAAAAAAAAACTATTATAAGTCAAATTAACTACATCCAGTATTTATACTGTGGGTTTATTGGGACTTTTTTTGTTTTTTCTTTTAAAGGGGTGGGGTTAAAGGAAAAGAAAAAGATTTCCAAGCAGTAGATTTAGAAGTAAAAAAGTACTTGAATGATTCTGAAAAAGTCCAGATGTGCAACATATCACCTGCCACATTTCATACATTAATACTTCCAAACTTGTTTGGGTTTTCCAGGTTTGCTTTGAAGACTTCCTTGTTTGTTCATGACTTCTGGGATAATAAATAGAGGTGTAAAATACATTGGTTAGGGAGCATGGGACAGTAGAAAGACATCTAGATTCAAAGTCTGAAAACCTAGATTAGAATCCCTGTATTTACTAGCTATATTATTCTAGGTAAGTCATTAACTTTTATGAGCCTCAATTTACTCATCCTCGTTCCTATTTCTTTATGTAGAATTTTAATACTTAAACTACATAAATCACTGAGTAACAAAGGAGATAGTGCATATAAAATGCTTTGTAATCACAACACTAAATTATAAAATCCAGGAGGGCAGAGCCCAAGCATATGGCACAATGCTTTATATACAATAGATACTTAAAATAATCTTGGAGGAATTAATATAAATTTTTTATGATTGTTATTGTTATTATTATTATTGCTCTCTTATTTTTGCCCACTACTCTTTCATTCCATTTCTACATGGTAATGGATGTTAGAATCCATGGACTTATGCAGACCTCATAATAGCTCCTTTTATCTTCTAAAACTGAGCAAAATTAGGCTACTGCATCCCTCAAGCTTGACAGGTTTACGTTCCCATTGAGTTGTCTGAAAACTGTGCTTTGGTTGAGATATCAAAAGTAAAACTTTAATAGGGGCACATTACATCCATTCAAGTAAGAAAATGAAACCCTCACACACTCTAATCTCTCTCTTCAAAGCCATTCTTCAGGTGCCCTATCTCTTCTCTTCCTGCTGCATTAGAATTAGCAAAGGATCAGGTAGACTTTCCAAACTTTTCATCTCACGTGATTGTTCAGTTAAATGGAAATGTTCTGGCATGGGGAAGTAGCAGGAAGAGAGGAGAAATCTCTTAATACTCATATCTGTGATATGGAACAAAGATACTGTTGAATCTATATTGGCAGCCATGTTGGTTAGTGTATGATGTGAAAGTCCCCCAAATCTTGGCCAAGAACAACAACACAAGGAAATCAATGAAATGGTGTATTTTACTAAGTTCCTTCTGATCTTGTCTTTGAAACCTACTCTTACTTCTCCTAATGCCCCTCTTCCTGCCCCTTTTGGGGACTTGTTTTAATGTCCCAGGGTTGTAGCAATAGAATAAAGAGAGCTCAGAACTCAAAATCACTAATCCTAGGAGCTTACCACCTTACTAGCTATTTCTAGAGGAAAGGAAAAACATTATATAGCACCTACTATTTTCCAGATATTGTGCTTTTTATATTATCTCATAGCAACCTCGGTGGGTTAAATGTTATTATTATTTCCATTTTATAGCCAAGGAACATGAAGGAGATGAGGGAGACAGAGATTAATTGTCTTGCCCAGGATCATACAACCAGTAAGAATAGAGGCTGGATTTGAACTCAGGTCTTTCTGACTCAAAGCCTAGAACTCAATCCATCAGCTGCCTTTGACCTTGAGTCCTGTCCTTTACCTCTTATCCTTTCCATCTCACAAATAAGTTATCAAACTAAAATGAGATGACAAATTTTGTGAAAGATAATTAAAAGTCTTAAGAATACTAGATGTTGTTTTTATTCAAAAATTCATTATATATATATATATATATATATATATATATATATATATATCCTTGTCAAGCATGTGTATAAGTTATTTCTTCAATGAATCAGTTGTACTAGGTTATTTAATGCCTGCAATTTTTTACTAGTGGGCTTTATAAGCTAGTTCTGTAGATAGCTTGACATCTTAGAAAGAAATTCTACAAAGGCAATGCTGTTATTTTTCTAGGAAGCTAGTTAATAATTATTCATTCACCTACTTACTTAATCAAGGAATCATTTAGCATCGCCTATGTGCCAGTCACTGTATGAGGTGGAAGGGAAACACGGACAAATCAGGCAGATCCTCCCCTCAATGAGCTTACATTTTAATAATAATAATAATAACAATGATATTAAAAACAACTAACATTTAAATAGCACTTACTATGATATAAGCACTGTGCTAAGTACATTTCAATTATTATGTCATTTAATCCTCAAATGAGCTTGGGAGGTAGATGTCATTATTTTTATAATTCCCCATTTTATAGATGGAGAAACTGAGACAAAACCACTTGCTCAGTGTCACTAGTATCTAAAGCCAGGTTTGAACCCAGGCTTTCCTGACTTCCCAGAACTCTTGTCCCTGGGCCACCTAGCCGCCAACAACAATAACAACAATAATAAATATTTATATAACACCTTAAGATTTACAATGTACTTTTGTTTAAGCTAAGTGTCCTAGTTACAAATGAGAAAACTGGGGCTCAGGGTAACAGTTTGTAAGTGTTGGACTAGGACTCAAAATATTATCTTTTAGCTCACAAAATTAGTGCTCCAAAATTAGTAAGTCAAATTAAATAGAAAGGACAAGTCTATGGGATAGAATGAAAGGGGGACGTCTAACTTTTATCTATAAACCATCCAGTAACACAGAGATTAATTGACTGATTTAAGCCAATCCTGAGTAATCTGAATTTCAGATTGAGAACTAATTAGTTACTATAGTTGTGGAATCTCATTCTTAAGAATGCCAGACATGTAGAACTTGGGAGTCCAGACAACCAAGTAACCCTCCCCCATTTCCCTCACATAAAGACTTAAACTTCAGTGATTCTGTTGCACTTACAATAGTTAACAAAAGGCTGTCTCAGAGGTCAAGACATTGTCTTTCTTCCCACCTCCCTCCTCTACAGAATCCAAGGACTGGCCACTTGTTGAATATACTCTCATAGTCCAAGACGTGTAGGTAAGTCTAGAGGGGTCTACATATGTAGACTAGGGGCAGATGTGATCATATAGATGGTATGGCTTCTGGCCTGTTGAATAGCAAAATTCTTCACATATATTTAAGTTAAAAAGGAGGGACAGATAAAGACAAAGACAGACAGACAGAAACAGAGAGAGAGAGAGAGAGAGAGAGAGAAACATTAAGAGTAAGAGAGAGACAGGCAAAGACAAAGGTAAAGAGAGAGACAAAGACAGAAAGAGAGAGGAACACACACACACAGACACACAGACACACAGAGACAGAGAAACAGAAAGACAGAGACAGAGAGACATAAAGAATGAGAGAGACACAGGCAAAGACAAAGGCAAAGAGGCAGAGGATCAGAGTAGGCTCCTAAAATTCTATAATTCGGTGGTTCTGAATCAGCTACTTCTAGGTTTCCACATTAATAACATTTAATTCATATTATATGAGGGTCATATTAGTTGAAGGAACTAAGTATTTTCATCCTGGAAAAGAGAAGACTCAAGGATGACGGGATAGTAGAGGTCATTAAGTATTTAAAGGACTCATCCATGGTTAGAAGCATTAGGCTTGTTCAGTTGAGCCCCAGAGAACCAAATCAGGTGCAGTAGGTAGAAACTGTTAAGCTAATTTAGACTTGTCAGAAAAGCAAACAAATGGACAAAATGTTCTAATAATTAAGATTGCCTCAAACTGGAACAGGTTGTCTTAAGAGGAAGCTATTTTCCCCTAATTATAGGGGGCTTCAAGCAGAAATTGAATGATAGCTAAAAATTTTATAATGGGGATTCCTTCCATGTGTGGATTGGACTTAGTGACTGCTGGAGTTTCTTTGAACTTTCAAATTCTATGATTGTCTGAACTGAATATCAAAGGAAGTTAAACTTATATTTTCTCAACTTCTCAACTTGTTATGGGTTATAACAAGAAATGCACTACTTCCATGTTCATGATCTCTGGAATTCCCTTATATTATCACAATCTGTTGTTGTTCTACATTTAACTTTTCCTTCCAACCTTTGACTTTGTTCTTCATCCTCAGTATGACTTCCAATTCCTATTTTCCTTAATTCTTTTTTAAGTCATCACCCTTCTCCATTTTGACTCCTTGGTGAATTTATTTAACTCTACATTGTTCTCTTTGACTGAGTGCTTTACCCTTTCATTCTATAGCTGACCTTATACTGCCAAGACTTAGCTTTGTATTATTCTTAATATTATTCCTCCATCTTTATTTTACTTATATACTGCTGAACAAAGTAAGGGAAAATTATGAAATTGTGCTAATTGGCGCCACTAAAACTTTTGGCTTACATAAGCTCAACTGGACATTCTTTGCAGCAAGGTAATTTTTTTGATATTACATTAATTGATTCATTATCCCACTCATCACAGTAGCTTTTCCAATTTTTTTATCCATCTTAAAACCTTCTAGGTCTCTCCCTTTCCTCCCCCACTCTCCAGCTGAGAGAATGGCTTTTTCACTGAAATGGCCTTTTTTATTTTAGTGAAAAAAATTGAAGTCATTCCCCCAATCTTTCTTCTTCCCTCTTCCATGTCTCATATCACTTGGATACCATCTGTCACTCTCTCCTCTTTCATTCCTGTCCCACATAAAGAAGTAGTCCTCCTTCCCAAGGCAAATCCTTTTATAGGTACAAATGATCCCATTCCATTCTGTCTTCTGTATTCTCCAGAAGATTGGGCAACTAAAACTTGATGGATTGTGTGGAGCCTGGAATCAATAAACCCTGAGTTCAAATTTGCCCTCATGATTATTAGTTTTGTAACCTTGGGCAAAGAGCAACTTAATCTCTGTTTTTCTCAGTTTCCTCAACTGTAAAATGCAGGTACTATTTATCAGGATTGTTGTAAGAATTAAATGAAATATCTGTAAAGCATTTAGCATAGCGCCAGTGCTATCCTATCCTTTACAATCACAAACAGTGTGTAGAATGGGATCTTATATATCTTATATTCTCCTACATTTTCCAGTAAATTACACGACCACAAAGTGGTCTGATATAGAATATTGTTTTCAGAGCCTATCCAACTCCCTCCTTTTAGCCTTATCAAAGGTGTCTTTGATGTTTTGTCTTTCAGTCATGTCCAATAATTTGTGACTTCATGGACTTGTTCATGGGATTTTCTTCACAAAGATGCTAGAGTGGTTTCCTTTTCCAGTGTGTCCCCATTTTTACAGATTGAGGAACTGAGGCAAATAGAAATTAAATGAGTTTCCTGCGGTCACATAACTATTAAGTGTCCTACACATGTGATCTGAACTCAGATCTTCCCAACTCTACGTTCAGTGCTTTACCTGATACATTGTTGATTTATGTATATGTTATTCTCATGCAAATTGTGTTTAATTGGTAAAGAATAAGTGTGGGGAGATTGTTATTGATAATATCCAAGCTTTCTGTTTTTGACAGCAATAAAGTCAAGATTCCCCCCCCCCATTTCTTTCAGGCTTCCCAAATTTTAGATGCCCCAAGAATTGGTCCCTTAATACTCTTATATTATCTTACTCCATTTTGATAAAAGTTCTTTGTAAACTTTAAGTCAATATATAAAAGTGAGGTTGTTTCCTTAGGATTTTGTGCATTGTTTCCCCAGGATTTAGAATGATTCCATTTTCTTTGGCCTTGGATGGAAGTGATTTTTTC
Organism: Sminthopsis crassicaudata; assembly: GCF_048593235.1. Taxonomy (NCBI): domain Eukaryota; kingdom Metazoa; phylum Chordata; class Mammalia; order Dasyuromorphia; family Dasyuridae; genus Sminthopsis; species Sminthopsis crassicaudata. Next base: position 221,343,110 of record NC_133617.1, on the reverse strand, counting down.
AGTTGATGAGCAAAGCTAAGGTGCCTTGATTTTAGACCATGCATTTCATTCTTCCATCTAAGACATGCTGGTTAAGGCAGAATTCTGCAGCTCTACAGACTCTGTAGGCTTCCTTGTATTCAAGCCTATTAGGGAGACAATCCAAACCACAAGATGGTGGGACCAGGGCACCATTTTCCACTCATCCCTCATTCTCAGCACATATTTCCTGATGAGAATTACCGCAGTGAATGTCAGAGCTCTAGGAAACCAAGCTGTGAGATGGCCTTCTAATAAATGTTCTGACCCAGTGGTGCCAAGAGGATCAGGTATCAGCAACTGGCCTGTTTTTCCCCAGTCTCTGTAATAAATAATGATGGATGACTCCCCAAAGGGTCACAAGTTCATTTTGCTTGCAGACAGTAATACTCTGTATTAACACAGGTCTAACTCCTCTAGGGGAATTTGAAATGCTATGTTGAGCTTCCCAGTGCCTTCAACAAAAGGGGTGCTCCTGTTTAAAAGTTATGCTGCCTCTTGGAAATTTTAAAGTACTATAAAATTTTTATCTATTATTATTATTTCCTTTCTAAATTCATCCTCCAATGTTTTATTGTGACATGGATATGACCCAATGGATTGGGGTCTCAAAGTCAGTCAGTTAGTCAATAAAGACTAAGTGCCTGCTATGTTCTAGGCTAGGTGGAGAGATATTTGTGACAGGCAGACCAACTACTATGCAAGCAGAGGAAAAACTCTATTACGTCCCACCAAGTTGGGATTCAAGTAGGGACCTAGTAGGAGACTGCATATTGTGGAAGAACCAGTCTAGCAAAATCTGGATAGGTTCATCCCTGGGATGGTTTCAGGGCGATTAATTTTTTTCTCTTAATATTTTTCTTTTGACTTGAACATGTACAAACACTTTAATACAAAAATATGATAGGATAATAAATAATAATAATCATATATAATAAATAAATCATGACCTGTAATAAATTTTCTTTTATGTCTCTCAATTATTCTGGTCTTTCTCTTTTTCTCTTCTGTTTATTTAAAAATGTTTCTTTAAAGATCTTTTCTTTTATTTTTTTCTCTTTTTTGGGAGGGAAATTATTCTATTATAACCTAAAAATTCATCCTTGCAGAAGTTTTCCCTATTTTCTTTTATTAATCTGTTCTTTCCACTACCCTTCCTCATGATTAGCAAGTGTTTTTTTTTTTAAATAAGAAAAATATATCCCTCAACACATAATTGTATAATCTGGCAAAAAAAGTTCACATATTGAACATGTCTGAAAACATATCTCTTGCATTTTAAGTTCATCACCTCTCTGGCATGTTTCATCCTCATTCCTTTGAACTCATTCTATTCAAGTTCTCAAGTCTTTTAGAAATATTTTTCTCATGTAATTGTTATAAATTATTCTCATAAAATTATTCCCAAGTTTCTCTGAAAGTGTCCTTTCTATAATTTCTTATAGTATAGTAATATTCCATTAGATTCATATGTCACGATCTGCTTAGCTATTTCCCAATATGAGGACAGTCCCTTAGTTTTCAAATTTTGGCTATAATGAAAAGAGTAGTTACACTAAAAATAAAAAATTATTTTCAGTTTCAAATTCTTTCCTTCCCCTGCCCCTTCATAATTCATTGAGAAGGCAAAAAATGAGATACCTCTTATACATATGAAGTCATGCAAAACATATTTCCATATTAGCCATCTTGCAGAAGGGGAAAAAAAAACAAACAAGAAAACTAAAAGGAAAGAAAATGTATTTCAGTCTGTACTCAGAATCCATCAGTTCTTTCTTGGGAGGTGGATATTCAGCGTGAGTTCTTTAAAATTGTCATAAATCAGTGTAGCTAAGCCTTTCATAATTGATTGCCAGTATGATATTGCTGCTACTGTGTAATATTCTACTTCTGTTCAGTTCATTCTCCAGCAATTCATATTATTAGTCTTGCTAAATTTGTCCAAAACCATATACTTTGTCATTTCCATAGCACAATAATATTCCATCATGATCATATACAATAACTCAGTTTCTAATTCTTTTCCAGTACCAAAAATTGTTATAAATAATTTTGTACATATAATGTCTGTTATTGTTCTTTGACTTTTTGGAGATATTATACTACTGATAGTTTTGCTATACCAAAAAGCATGCACAGTTTAATAACTTTGGGGTATAGATCTGAATTAGCCATAGCCATTGTTATAGATGAGTTATTACTTGCATTGAGGGAGATAGAATCTTTATTGGGAAAATATCAAATCTTTGAAGTATTGGAATATTATAGTTATCACAATTTTAAAACTTAAGGAAGGCCTTTGGCATATTAATTGGACTTCCCCATAGTGAAGTTATGAGAGGACATAAGTAAGAATTAAATATATTGGACAGAATGGAAGTACTGCAATTTTTGGAAACTACTTTGGAAATTATAAAATGTCATGCAAATGTAAGCTATTCTTATTATGAAAACCAGTGGGGTTGCTTAATCTGGAAAGAAAAGATGTATGGGGGGGGACATGATTTTTTGTTCAATTGTGTCCAATTTTTCATGACTCGATGGTCTGTACTATCCACAAGTCTTTCTTGAAAAAAATGCTGAAATGGTTTGCCATTTCCTTCTCCAGTGAATTAAGGCAAATAGCTTAAATGACTTGGCCAAGATCACACAGTTATTAAGTGGTCATATTTGAACTCAAGTCTTTCTGGTGCCAGATCCAGCATTCTATTGCCTGATTGCTTCTTTTTAATATTTGTATGACTATTAAGGGGATTTGATGAATTCTAAAGATCTATAGAAGGCAGAGTGAGGAACACTTGATAAAGATTTCAAGGGAGCAAAATTGCCAAAGAGTTGAGCCATCTAACAGCTAAATAAGGTGCTTCAAAAAAACACCTTGTAATTGGAAGTGTAGAAGATGAGACTTGATAACCTACCATCAAGGATACTGTAAAGGATGATCTTGGAGACCTTTTCTAATTTAAAAAACCTATGATTCCATGACTAGAACTATTTTTGGGTAGAAATGGATGAGTAGTCAAGCATGCATATGAGTCGTTATATACTATTATATAGTGTACAATTCTATATCAGTCACTTACAAATATAGGATGTTTGTAATCTAATCTAAAACCTCTATAATGTAAATCCTCTAATATAAATGTAACTCTTATCAATTAAAAAATATCTTTTTGTCAAATTCAGCCACAGACACAGCATTTTCCTTCTTGGGCAGATTTGAACCATGAACCCCAGTCCATGAGACAAATCATTATTGCAACCCTTCCTATTACTATGTGTGAAAGACAGATTAGTAATGAAAAAAATTATCCCAGGCTCATTTTCAATTATAAGCAGATTTAGAAGGCTTGGTTTGGAGAGGCGGGAGGGAATGTGCAGATTCTTTGCTGCCTTATCACACTCTGCATTTGATTCTTTTATCTCCTTTAGGATGCCCCACATCCCATCATGCCACACCACACTGACTAAATAAACCCCTTAAATCTACCTTTTGTGTGTCTCTAATCCTTTTATTTCCTAAATCTTATTTAATCCAAAGAGCTTCCTTTCATCTTTTTAACTGTCCATTGGGTCACTCCTACATCCTATCAACAGCCCCTGAAAATCCTGGATGGAGTTAAAAAGCTTTTCAGAGTTTCCTTCATTCTCATTAGACTCTCCTCTAACTAGGTAACACCTGCTGAATGCCATATTGAAGCCATCCCCCGGGAAAGCAGCTTAAACCCCGCCCCAGCTTTGGTGCAGTGCAGTGCTGTTTATTGCTAAGGGGAAAGCCCCTTCCTGTCCTTCCCTTCCCCAACAACTCAGAGAACCCCAAGCAAAGGATGAGCCGCAGGCTTTGCCCACCCAGTTTACAATGTTCAAGGGAAGGAGAAAAATCCCATTTCTTTTCGCTGAGACTCTGCAGTCAGGTTTTGTCTTAAACAGCAGATTATGACAAAATCTAAGTCCACTTTAATCAAAGGCAGCAGGACGCTGTCCAGCTAACTTTTTTGTCTTCAATGTAAATAATGGGATGATCTTAGTGCCCAGGGGAAGAAAGAGCTAATAAAAATTAATTCACTAGCTAAAAGAAGGGAATGAATGAAATCTAATTCAATTCAGTTCAAATCAATTTGCAGCAACTACAGGATTGAAAGGAACTCTGGAGGTCATCTAGGGCACATCCAAAAAAAAAAAAAAATCCTTTTTCAATATTCCTGACAAATGGCCATTCAAGCTCCACTTGAAACCTCTAGTGAGAGCCCTTCTACTAGTTGGCAGCTCTGCCTGTTCAGTTTAATTCAGTTCAACATCACTGGATCTCAAATGTAAAGAACCTAAAAGACTATTGATACCAAAAAGGACTTCTATGATGATCTGATGAAGTCTATGAATCACTTTGCCAAAGGTTTTTAGATGTACAACATAAAAATATAGGTTCTTTCCTTTCTTTTTTCCTTCCTTTCTTTTCTTTTCTTTCTTTCTTCTTTCCTTCCTTCCTTCCTCCTCTCTGTCTCTCTACCTCTGTCTTTTCCCCCCTCCCTCCCATTCTCCTCTCTCTCTCTTCCTCTTTTTCTTCCTTCCATCCTTGCTTCCTTCCTTTTTTCCTTCCTTCTTGTGAGAGAAAAGGAATGTTTGATTAGTGAAAAAAATTAACATTTAAAAATTATTTTTAAAAGCTAAAGCATTTATTGAGCACTAATTATGTGCTAGGGACTGTGCTAAGGGCTGGAGATAGAAAAACACAAAAAGCAAGACAATTGCTGTCTCAAGGATTTACCTTTTAAGGGAAAAAGATTCTACATAAAAAGAGCTAGATGGAGTAGTTGGGGGAGTTATGGTAACATGATTTGCAAATGATAACTGAGAAGCAACAACAAGGCCTAATTACTGGTAATGCAAGGTGAAAGCTTATCTAATAGAACCCAAGGTAGTTCTACAAGCAAAAGGCAAAGTCTTGGGGAGAAGCATGAGAAAGCTGAAGATGATTAGAGTGCTGGTAAATTGATCTGGAAATGATTGTGTTGTTCTTGCTGTTTGTGCCTGAGCCTCTGGGCCCATAGTTATCTTTCTTTGCACAATACTCTACCTGTTAGCTCAGCAGGCAAGCACCTTTGCTCAAAATAACTTTCTGTTTGCTTCCCCATGACCACTCAGGCTCCAGTTTTCCCTTGTTAGACAATCAAGAGCTTGTTTGTTCACTGCCTTAATGCTCTAAGAGACCAATGAGAAATTTATTTTTCATAGATTATGTTCTTATCCTGCAGACTCCACAGAACTTTCAGATTTTCTGAATGATAAGATAATCTAAAAGTATAAAAAAGATATAAAGTTTTCATAATGGTAAGTTCTCATTTCTTCCTGGTTATATACAACCTATTCTTCAAAAATCTCACTTTTTAGAAGGTGTTATATCGCAGTGGTGTCAAACTCCAATAGAAAAGAGGGCCCCTAAACTACATATAAGGATTTCCAGAGGCACATATTGATTTGGAAAACCACATGTTAGCATTTTCTATATTTTATTGTAATTTCATTTATTGTTAAATATTTTCCTATTACATTTTAATCTGATTCTCTGGATGCAGCTGGAACCAGATTAAAATGTAATAGGAAAATATTTAACAGTAAATGAAATTACAATGAAACATAGAAATGCTAATATGTGGTTTTCTAAATCAACATGTGCCCCCAGGAGTTCTTATGTATGGTTCAGTGGCCCAGTTCAAATATTACCACTTTCTTAATTATTCCCTATCCCCATCAGCCAGAAATGATCTCTCCCTTACTTGATCTCTTATTGGAATATCTTATATACTTAGTTTCTCCTAGATCACTACTTTATCATAGGCAAAGGGCTTGCATGGATTAATGAAACTATGAGCTATAATGTATATATTTATCCAAGGTGGATAGATTCTGACAAAAGGTGATCCACTGGAGAAGAAAATAGCAAACCACTCCAGTATCTTTGCCACAAAAACCCCATGGACAGTAAAATATAAATGATGAAAGATATGGTACTAAATTATGAGCTTCTCAAATCAGAAGGTGACCAATATGTTCCTGGAGAAGAGCAGAGTACAACTACAAGTAGGTTCAGAACAATAAAGTTGAGCCAAACCTGAAAGCAGTACTGGGGTATAATCTTAAAAATGTCAAAATGACACATACAGGTCCCTTTCCCTTCTTTAGTATTTCTTTGGGATATAAGCCCAGTAGTAGTACGGCTGGGTCAAACAGTATGCACAGCTTGATAACTTTTGGGGCATAGTTCCAAATTGCTCTCCAGAATGGCTGGATTCTTTCACAACTCCACCAACAATGTATCAGTGTCCCAGTTTTCCCACATCCCCTCCAACATTCATCATTATTTGGTCCTGTCATCTTAGCCAATCTGACAGGTGTGTAGTGGTATCTCAGAGTTGTCTTAATTTGCATTTCTCTGATAAGTAGTGATTTGGAACACTCTTTCATGTGAGTGGATATAGTTTCAATTTCATCATCTGAGAATTGTCTGTTCATATCCTTTGACCATTTATCAGTTGGAGAATGGTTTGGTTTCTTATACATTAGGGTCAGTTCTCTATATATTTTGGAAATGAGACCTTTATCAGAACCTTTAACTATAAAAATATTTTCCCAATTTGTTACTTCCTTTCTAATCTTGTTTGCATTAGTTTTGTTTGTACAAAAGCCTTTTAATTTGATGTAATCAAAATCTTCTATTTTGTGATCAATAATGATCTCTAGTTCTCCTTTGGTCATAAATTCCTTCCTCCTCCACAGGTCTGAGAGGTAGACTATTCTCTGTTCCTCTAATCTATTTATGATCTCATTCTTTATGCCTAAATCATGGACCCATTTTGATCTTATCTTGGTATATGGTGTTAAGTGTGGGTCCATATCTAATTTCTGCCATACTAATTTCCAGTTTTCCCAGCAGTTTTTTTAAATAATGAATTCTTATCCCAAATGATGGTATCTTTGGGTTTGTCAAACATTAGATTGCTATAGTTGTACCCTATTTTGTCCTGTGTACCTAATCTGTTCCACTGGTCAACTGGTCTATTTCTTAGCCAATACCAAATGGTTTGGGTGACTGCTGCTTTATAATATAGCTTTAGATTAGGTACAGCTAGACCACCTTCATCTGACTTTTTTTTCATTAATTCCCTTTAGCACTATTGTCTTTCTACCCAGGTTACTTATACCTTCGGAATCAATTCTTAAAGTACATCAAGAAAATTGGATTTACACACATATATTGTATGTAGGTTATACTGTAACACATTTAATATGTATGAGATTGCCTGTCCTCTAGGGGAGGGAGTAAAGGGAGGGAGGGGTAAATTTGGAAAAATGAATTCAAGGGATAATAAAAACATTACTCATGCATATGTACAGTCAAAAGTTTTTTATAATTATAAAATTAATTTAAAAAATGTTAAAATAATATCTGTTTAAATCCCAAGCAAATTATTCAACATCACAGTAATACAAATCTACACTCTGAGCATAGCTGCCAAAGAAGCCAAAGTTGTTCAGTTCTGTGAAGACCTACAACTTTCTCTGGCGATAACACATAAAAGTATCACTTTCACTTTCATTATAAGTAGAATTGGAATGTTACAGTAGACAATGAAAATATATTTGGAATATAAGGCAAGTTTAGTCTTGGAGCACAAAATTAAGTAGGACAGAGACTAATTGAGGTTTATCAAGATAACTTGCTGGTCATAGCAAACACCTTCTTTCAAGAACCCCAAAAATGATTCAGTTCATGGACATCACCAGGAAATCAATATCTATATTGATCAATCAGATTGATTATGTATTTTGCAGTCAAAAGTAGAAAGCCTCTGTATAATTAGTTAAAGACCTGAAGCTCTTTACAAATAGCTGGGGAATGAAGGCAAGTGAGAGGAAAATGATGGTTAAATATCCCCAAATGAATGCAGAAATCCAGAGAATTAAATGAGCAATACAAAGAAATGGAAGAAAATAATATAATGGGGAAAAAACAAGAGATCTTCATAAAAATTAGAGAAATCAAGGTAATGAAATGTTTCATGCAAAAAAATGGGCATGATAAAAGACAAAAATGACAGGGACTTAACAGAAACAGAAGGGGTTAAGAAGAGATGACAAGGATGTACAAAAGAACTATACAAGAAAGAGCTTAACATTGCCATAACTATGATGTTGTGGCTACTGATATAGAGCCAGACATCATGGAAAATTAAATCAAGTGGACCTTAGTAAATGCTGCTAATAATAAGGCTAGTGGTGGTGATAGAATTCCAGCTGAGCTATTTAAAATCCTAAAAGATGATAATACTCACTATGTTCTATAAACTTGAAAAACTCAATAGTAACCATTGGATTGAAAAAGATTGGTTTACAACCCAGTCCTAAAAAAGGGCATGGTCAAAGAGTGTTCAACTTACTGCCAGCAAAGTTATATACTTAAGATTCTGGAAGTTATACTTCAGCCAGAATTACCAGAGAAGGCTGGTTTTCAAAGAGGCAGAGGAGCTAAAGACCAAATTGCCAACAATTGCTGAATTATGGAGAAATCAGGAGGTCTAGAAAAATATCTACTTCAGATAATTCATTAACTTCACAGTGTGGGTCACAACAAAATGTGACAAATCCGCAAAGATATGGGAGTACCAGATCAACTTATTTGTCTCCTGAAGAACCTGGTCAGGAAGCAACAATTAAAACCAAACATGCTTTGGTCTAAGATTGGAAAAGGAATACAACCATATTGTCATCTTAAGACTCCATCATGTGACATACCAGCCTGGATGAATCAAAACCTGGAATGAAGGTTGTCTGCACAAACATCATCAATCTCAGACATGTGGATGATGATACCACTCTGATGACTGAAGGTGAAAAGGAATTAAAATCCTCTTAATGAAGGTGAAAGACGAGAGGGTAAAGGCTGACTTGAAGCTTAATGTCAAATAAAAAAACTAATGTTTTGGCAAATTGTCCTGGAAAATAGAGGGAGAAGAAATAGAAGCAGTGTCAGATTTTATATTTTGGGGCTTAAAGATCACTGTGGATGGCAATTATAGCCATGAAATTAAAAGACATTTGTTCCTTGGAAGGAAAGCTAGGGAAACTCTGGACAGCACACTAAAAAGCAAAGATATAACCTTGATGATAAAAATTCATATAGTAAAAGTTATGATTTATCTTTGTGATTTAAGAGGTCTAAAATGATATCACTACGGTAGCATCAAGGTACAGTGTGTTCAACTGTGGTTGAGCAGATCAATATGAACTCAGAAGACTCTACCAGAGGACATCTAAAAATAATCCATATGAATATTTGGAGTGGATATGTCTCTAAATTTGCACATCTCACATTTCTTTCTTTCTTTTAGCTATTGCAATTCTGTTTTTCTCATAGAGCACAGCACCTTCTTTAATATTGGCACTCCAGCTGGTGGTCCTGTGCCAGATTTTTCTATGTCTCACAACTGATTCCAAAGCTCTTCATAAAGATTTTGGGAGTGCCCTATATAACTTCTTCTGACTTCTGTGTGAGCTCTTATCTTAGTTCTCCGTAAGAGTCTTTCATGTAAATGTATGTTTAGCATTCAAACAACATGATCAGTCCATTGTAGTTACACTCTGCCATGGAGTTTGAATGTTTGGCAATTCAGCTTGAGAAAGGATCTCAATGTCTAGTACCCTATCTTGCCAGATGTTCTTCAGGATCTTCCTAAAACAATTCAAATGGAAGTGATTCAGTTTCCTGGCATGATGCTGGTATACTGCCCAGATTTCACTGGCATACAACAATGAGGTCACCATAATGGCTCTATAGACCTTCTGTTTAGTAGAAAGTCTAACATTTCATCTTTCTCACACTTTTCTTCATGGGTTAGTTTTGGCAATGTGTGTGTCAGTATCAGCATCTATGTATACATTCCTGGAAAGTATACTGACAAGATAAGTGAATTTAGTCACAGCATTCAAAATTTCTCTATTTGCTCTAATGATGGCTACACATATGGTTGGTGTGGTGCTAGCTGTAGAGAATTTTTGTTTTCTTGATGTTGTCAGGCTAAAATTAGCACAAGTGGCAGAGTATCAATCCATTTGCTGTTGCTTTGTGTTATTCTTTCTCTCCCCTCTCCCCTTGCTCCAGTAACAATGTACTGACTAATTTTTTCCAGTAGCAATGCATAGCTGCGAGAGTTGAATTATCAGGAAAATTGAGCACTGCGAATCTATGTTTTTTAATTGTGGTACTACAACAAACTTTTGAGAGTCTCTTGAACAGCAAGGAAATTAAATCAGTGAATACTTAAAGAAATTAATTCAGATTATTCATTGGAAGGTCAAATAAGGAAGCTGAAGCTTAAATACCTTGGCCACATAATGAGAAGACAAGACTCATTGGAAAAGACCTTGTTGTTAGAAGGAAGAAAAAAAGAAAAAGGGATGACAGAAAATGAGACTGATATTGTCCTGGAAGCAATGAACATGTGCCTGGACAGACTTTGAAAGATAACGGAGGATAAAAGGGCCTGGTGTGCTATATCATCCATAGGGTCATGGACAGTCAGACACAAGTGAGTAATTCAATAACAACAAACATTTACTTAACTTATTTATTTCCTGATCTTATATTTCATTGAGGTAATTTACCTCTATTGATACAGATTAGCACCTTTTGTGCAATTTATAATTTCAGAGTTATCATTGAGAGGTAAAGTTATTTGTTCAGGGTATACTATGAGGTAAAAACTTATAGCTGATTTACCTTTACTCATGCATAACAGAAATACTAATTAGACTTAGATATCTCAATGTGTATAATCAAACTTTATTAATCAACATATTAGAACATTGCTTTCTCTGAGAACAAACTACTGAATGGAATCTTATAGGTCCCTATGACCTTTCATACCAAAGTCATGACAAGATTCCCCCTCTGCCCAGACAGAGGTTATATGTCTCCTTCAGAGATAGGCATCTGACTTGTCCCTGAAAATCAGTCAACACTGCCTTTGAGCAAAGGCTGCTCAAGTCTCAACTTCAGAGAACTCAGGAGTCATTTCCAATTTCAGCTAATGGCCAGAGTGTATGGTGAGTTTGTTCTAGCTAAGGGTTTTGCTCAGAGTGTTTATTACATAAACTTGATAAAATTGTTTATAACAGTTTTTCACTGGTAGTCTGACATACGAAAGGTTCACATTATGTATATTGGTTAAAAATACACATACACACTAAATACATACACACACAGATATATTATTCATTACATCATACTACATAAGTCCATATCTTACAGAAGAATAACTGACCCCAAACCATTGGCTTAAAACAAAAAGGCACCAGTTATCTTCAGTTGACAAAATGTATTCCTACTCTCTTATTATGGTAATAAAATTTACACTCACTACCAAGGGTCACACAAACACTAAGTGTCAGAGACAAGAATTTAAATTAAGTCATTCTATTAGGTTAGCTCTTTATCTCTACTATATCACATTGTTTTTATCCTCATGTATTTTCCTTGAGTACATTCTGATCATTACTTAAGTATAAATGTCCTGAAGATAGGGATTATCTTTATTTCCGTAACTTTTTACAGCCCCACAGCCTCAAAGAGGTTTTCAATGTAAAAAAACTATTCCTCTTTCTGACTTTGTTGTTTTATCAGCAATATCATTATAAATTCAGCCTCATGTGTTATAAAACTTAGAGTTCTCACACTTCCCTCTTGCTTGAAGTCTTTTTCTGTTTTCTCTAACATCTATCCTTTTCTTTCTTTTTCCATTGACAACACCTGGTTTCTCATTATTGAAGAAGACTACTGCAAAAGAGGTGTGAAGAGTTATTAACCTCCCCAATTCAATCTGCATTCATAGAAACACACCTTCAGTCATAATCACACTTCTGCTCCCATTTCCTCAGTACTTCCTCACTGCCAGCAGAATCAAGTCCATCCTCCTTTGAATAAGGGAGAATCAGAGGAAGACAAAGACAAACCTCTTCCCCTTCCACAGCTTTCTCTACACCACTGTGGGTCTTGGTTTTCTCATCTATAAAGTAGGTGTGCAAGGGTGTTGGTAGTGGTAATTTAAGTTATCTCTTAAGATTCTTTCCAGATAACAATCCCATGATTTTTATTTGTGGCCCAGGGAATGTAAAAGAAGGAAAGATGGTTGGATTAGAAGGTTGAGGAAAGAGAGTGAGGATAGAGGTCAGATGTGATAGGGATAAGGGCCCTTAAGGAAAAGGTATATGTGGGAGAAGAGGAGAAGGAGTTTGTGGCACAATTTATCATCTTCATTTTTGCTGGTGAAATGTGCATGGTTTATTTATATTGAATTAGACCTGCATTCGAATTATCGTGATTTGAGTGGAGAGAAGAAAATAGAAATGACAGCTATTACAGAGAAAGAATCAATACTAAGAAGTTGATTAAATATGGAGATTAAGATAAATTACATATTAAATTGTAAACTAGAAGAGTGACAATATGCTGTATACCCTGTAAAATGACTGCTTGTTCAAGTAAAAGTATTTTCCAGGTGATTTGAAGATTCAGGATTCATAGTGATCTCCCACTGCCAGTTAGTCAAATTGTTCAGAACCTAAAGGGATGAAAATGAACATTGTCTAATGTCTCTACCTCACATTCAGGGGAAGTCTCAATACCTCATCACATCAAGGATTACTGACCCCAAGAGCTTTCTTTATCCATCACCCAGGAAACCATGAAAACAAGCCAAGATGTGAACTTGAACTGGGGAAAGGTAATGTCTTTCCCACCCACCCTTTTCTTTCTTTTTCTACCCTCCCTCCCCCCTGCCCACTGTATGTTCTTCATAGAATAATTTCACCTCACATCAAGGCAACTTCAAAGGTTTCCCATACCCAGACCCTAAGGGCCTCCATCTGGAAGCTGGTAAATTTCAGGAAAGGCAGAGTTGTCCAAAGCCTCATAAATCTCATCAGTTCCTGGGTGAGTTTTTATTTCCATCCAAATCAAAACCATAAGTTTATAGACGCCCTTCTAAAAGGGGATAATACTAAAACTATTTGTTGATCCATAGTGGCTTTTCTCCTGTTTCTATTTATCATCTGCCTCAATCTACCCAGTTTCCTCATGTTTGTGCTGAGTAAAAGATGACTAGGAGTATGTCAGCAAAAAATCACTGGAACTAGAGGCAAAAAATCTTCAGGAAAAAACCTATATTTGTATAGCTCACAGCTAGAACAGATAGGTGGTACAAGACATAAAATGTCAGCCCTAAAATCAGAAAGAACTGAATTCAAATACGGCCTTAGACACTGTTTGCTTCGGTTTGCTCAGAAAGAAATGGCAAACCACTCCAGTGTCTTTGACAAAAAAAAAACCAAACAAACCCAAATGAAATTACAAATAATTAGATATCACTTAAAAAGAGACTGAATAACCAAATATAGCTCATGTTTGTCATTCTAGCAAAGTAGGAACTTCACTGCCATTGGTATAGAGAACCAATACTGGTATGAGGAAACTCCCATCACCAATGTAAGTTGGTACCTTCTCTTCCACTTAGTTTTATAAAGTTTTAGAAAGGCACTACTGAGTTTACACAATCAGGATTTGTCAGAGGCAGAACTTCACGATCTACTTCCATTTTTATTCATTCTGCCATACTGCCATCCTATGAAACAAAAGATACAATGTCTGCTACACTTACTTTTGAAGCTAAAGTAATATATGACTAATGGGGAGAACCAGATGGGATTCTGAGCCAGTTGTGGTTAGTGCATGTATGTTTTGCTCTGCATGCAAGCTTCTGACCAGTTGAGAATGATATAACAAAGGTCCTTGGTCCTCCTCCATGATGGCTGGAAAAGGGTACCATTGAGCGAGGCAGAGCTTCCCATTCAATAGACCCTAAAAAGTCTACTCCTAGGTACTTTATTCTTTTCTGTCTCCAAAACATATGTTTGTTCTCTCTCTCTCTCTCTCTCTCTCTCCTCTCTCTCTCTCTCTCTCTCTCTCTCTCTCTCTCTCTCTCTCTCTCTTTCTCTCTCTCCTCTCTCTTTCTCTCTCTCTCTCTCTCTCTCTCTCTCTCTCTCTCTCTCTCCTCTCTCTCTCTTCTCTCCTCTCTCTCTCTTTCTCTCTCTCTCTCTCTCTCTCTCTCTCTCTCTCTCTCTCCTCTCTCTCTCTCTCTCTCTCTCTCTCTCTCTCTCTCCTCTCTCTCTCTTTCTCTCTCTCTTTCTCTCTCTCTCATCTCTCTCTCTCCTCTCTCTCTCTCTCTCTCTCTCTCTCTCTCTCTCTCTCTCTCTCTCTCTCTCTCTCTCTCCTCTCTCTCTCTTTCTCTCTCTCCTCTCTCTCTCTTTCTCTCTCTCTCTCTCTCTCTCTCTCTCTCTCTCTCTCTCTCTCCTCTCTCTTTCTCTCTCTCTCTATCTCTCTTTCTCTCTCTCTCTATCTCTCTTTCTCTCTCTTTTTTCTCTCTTTCTTTCTCTCTTTCTCTCTCTCTCTCTTTCCTCTCTGTTTCTCTGTCTCTCTCTTCTCTGTCTCTGTTTCTCTGTTTCTCTCTCTCTTTTTCTGTCTCCCCTCTTTTTACCTTCCCCCTCTCTGTCTCTGTCTCTCTCTATCTCTCTATCTTTATCTCTCCCACCCTCCCCCTGCATGAGGTTCTAGCATCATTCATTCTAGCAGAAATGATCACTGTTACTTAAAGTGGGGGCTTAGCCAGGCCAGCTTGATTATTGGCCTTAAGCTGCCTCTTTGCTTTATGTTTTCTTCTTTGAGAATAGGTGAATGAATAATGATCCTGAGGTGGACATTTCTAGTTGTGGAGTCAATCTTGTTAGTCTGAAAAGTTGGGCCATTTGCTTCTGAGCATCTCACTTGTTAACCAGCTTCATTTTATCCTCTGGAGCCATCTGAATCCAATGGCAAGATATAGATCAGGGTAAGATGTTGTGAGAAAGACTTTGGTCTTTTTAAATTAAGATCTTTCCAGGTTTCAGCTAAGAGTGAGGCTGGTGACTTTGCACAAAGCTCCCTAATTGACATCTAATTCATTTGCAAGTCAAAATATCACTTTCCTGATATCATAGTCAGCTTCCAGAATGAAGGATAAATACTTGTTACTGCCTCCATTAGGCGAGGTACATTCTATAGCTATTGCAATGTTTCTTAGAAGAGATGATCACCAAGAATAGGATAAGCCCAACCTCTGGCCTGGCTTGGCACAAGATAAGCACCATGAGAAAGACAGTATAGAACTCATCTAAAGATGCTGATTTAAGATCTCACTAAATGCCTTGTAATTTGAAGTCTAAAACAGAAGGCATAAATTACCCATTTAAGGTTTTGTCTATTTTTGGGAATCTTTAATGTTTACAACATTTCTTCACCTGATTTACAGAGTACATTGGGTTTTTTCTATTCCTCCACTTTTTGGAAGATCCCAGGCAAAATGCAAACCTAACTTTTAAATGACTAATTCTGAGTCTCCTAGACTAGTGCTTTTTAAAGAGACAGAAAGTTCAAGAAAAAGAACTTCAACCCTTTTTGGAAGCCTGACATCCCCACCAGGACTAAACCTGGTCTGCATTCACAAGTCCAGAAGTAGGTACCCCTTTATAAGGAGAGAGCAAGAACAGTAATACATCCTTCTTGTGCCCAGGTTTCTATGTTGTTATATTTATAAAGGACTTTGCAAACTTTAAAGAATGATATAAATTTGTTATTATTTTTTTTCCAATCTATCACCAGTTCTCTGTGATTTCTCCTTCAAATTGTTTCTCAGATTTTCCCTTTCTCCGCATTCACATTGTTATCATATCAAATCTTCCTTCATCCTATGCCACATACTACTGCTAAGCTTATCTTCTTAAACCTTTTTCGTTAAACATTCTCTTCTCCAGGCTTCTCTTTTATAATAAAAATATCCTTGGAGCGTGAACTAAACTAACCATGCTAGACTGTCAACAAATCACTCCAAGAATTCATAAAACTTGCATTACTTCACTTAAAATTTAAATTCCTCTCCTCAGTATTCCAGGTCCTTCTGCCATCCAGGTTCCTTCTTTCTTTGACTCCCTTGGTCTGTCTGTCTGTCTGTCTTTCTTCCCTCTGTCTTTGTCGCTGTCTCTCTGTCTCCTCTGTCTTCCCCTCAGCTTCCCGAAACAAAGTCTCTCTCACAATCTACCTAAATATGCAGACTTGGCATTAGAAGGAGACTTAGAAAGGGCAGTTTGGTGGTGCAGTGATTAGAGCACCAGCCCTGAAGTTAGGAGGACCTGAGTTCAAATCTGAACTCAGACACTTAATATTTCCTAGCTGTGTGATTCTGGGCAAGCCACTTAACCCCAATTACCTCAGGGGGAAAATAGTGGCCTTAGATATCATTAATCCAATACTTTTATTTTATAGAAGACAACCCTGAAAGTCATAATAGCAAAACAGCAGAATAGTAATTTGAATCCAGGTTTTTTGATTCCATAATTAATTCTCAATTTTTGACTCCAAAGCCAATGTTTACCTATAATGTTTTGTCTATCAATTAATTCAGTAACTTCCAAAAACAATCAGGAGATAGAGATTGTCTGATAAGCCTATGTGAGCTTGCATTCTGGGGAAAAATCACACATACATGTATATGTATATATTTACATACGTGTGATAGACATATCCAAACATGTGATTGTCAACATACAAAATAAATATAAATTCATTTCAGAAAAAGAGAGATCTCTAACAAGGAAGTGGGGGAAGAAATCAAGAACAAATGTAGGAAGTAGTGCTTGAGTTGAGCTTTGAGAGAATCAAGAGATATCTGATTGTTTGCTGTCTGGGGAAAGAGGAAGAAGGAGAGAGAGAGAGAAAAATTTGGAACATAATGTTTTGCAAGGATGAATGTTGAAATTATTTTTCATATATTTGGAAAAATAAAATACTATTAAAAAAAGAAAGATGATAGGAATTTACCTCCCCAGATTTTAGTTGTCCAGTCAAATTTAAATTCTTGTTTTACCTTAGTTAATTCTCCAAAACCAAAATCAACTAACACTTGGATTTTCACACTAAACTCTACATTGCAACATTGAGCTCAACAAAAAGTACAATAAAAACTAAACTGAGAAACTTGGCCATATAAACTGAAAAGGCAGAATGTAAAGTTTTTCATTATGATCAGTTGACTTCCCAAGGAACAGGCACTTCTTAAAGTCAACTATTTTTACAGAAGGTAATTATATGGTTATTTCTTCCAAGCCAAGGTTGATCTTTTATAAGAAATGTAAGACCAAATGCGAAAGGCATCCATTTCAAATGAAAAGCAAAGGGAGAAAAAAACACTGTGTAAATATGTTAGGACATTTTCAACCCAAGTTTGACAGCATATTCACTCAGAATAAAGTGCACTCAAAGTTCAGCTACAAGCTTGACTTGCCTACCTGTGATTACTGACAAAGGAATTTGAGATCACAGGTTGTCTTCAGTTCAAGATGGTTCCCTTGATCTCATGACAACCAAGGCAGATTGATTTTTGTACATAGTTAAATATGAAAATTTAAGGGAGGCAGAAACCCTGAAGTTCAACATTTACTAGGAAAGCTGCTTTGTCAGAATGAAAAAGAAGATGCTTCCATCCAAAGCTTACATATATTTTAAGCCAATTTGCTGTTTTTAAAGTGTGAAGGCACCTATTCAGAATTACTTGTTCTTGGACAATTTTTAAAAACTGAATGTACTTGGATGAATCTAGCAAAAACCATAAAGTATGGTCATCTGAAGAAATGGAAATCTCAAACAAAACTGAAGGGAAATGAAACATAATCTCATGGAGAGGCCAGCCTTTAATTCTAACAGAGAAGGGGAATGACATTTGTCTGATGATGGAGACCACCTGCCAAACTGAGAAAGGGCAACATTAGTCTTTGTGTCCAGAGCTCCCTAAAATAGGGAATGCAGTACTACTTCCATTGAGTACTCTGGTGGATCCCACTTTGGAGAGTTAATCAAGGAGAGCTGAATACTTAGCATGCTGCTAGGCATTAATATGAGATAAGGGAGAAGCACAACAGTTTTCTGAGAAAATTTGCTGAGGTTCACATCTGAGGTGATACAGGATTCGAGGGTAAAAAGATCTGATTGTCTTTATGTGAAATCAGAGGAAAAAAGATAAAATTTCGTCTAACCTCAAATCTGGCTTGTTTTATTTTTATTTTGGTACATACAAGAGGAAGGACAGGGTATGAATGATGTGTGCTCTGAGAATAGTTAATTATATTTAAATAATTTAAATATAACACAAATGTAAACACACTGAATGCCAACTACATATATTATACATTCAAATAATAATGTCACATTATTATTAACTAGTTATTTTCCTAAAAGTATGTCGTATAATTTAGCATATTATATTATTACTAAAATTAACAAATAAATTTGCTTAACATATATTTTATTCATTTGTCATATGCAACATGGCAAATATAATATGTATTAAATAAATAAGAGTTGCTTATTACATATACATATATGTATTAACTCCAAAACATGTCAGTCTTTGAACTTGTAAAAAACTCCTAAAAATGTATATTCAAATCAAAGTGAAATAGAGTATGTTTGAGGCTACTAATTTTCTGGTAGCATTGCCAATTGAATGTTTTGAGTTCTGGGATTCCTTATAGCAAAGATTCTGTAATTCTTATAAAGACATTAAAAAATTCTTCATAATCAGAACTATAGAATGAAATACTTGCAAGACATTTTTCTTCATTCTTCCCAAACTTGATATTATTCTTATTTTATAACATAAAAGTGGTCTGCCAAATGACAAATAATAAATTGATGTGTTTTGTTGTTATTAGTGTTTTTTTTTTTCATTCTCAAAGAAGACCATGATGTCAGGAAGGTGATGCCTTCCTTGACATGCAAGGGAATTGGAAGTAAGTGAGGGAGGGCTATGCAAGATCACCTGCCTCACTTTCCCCTGCAGAACCATCTGGGTCCAGTGGTGAGATAAAGATCCAGACGACTGGATGAAATGGGAGACCTTGGCCTTTTTAAGCTAAGGTCTTCAACAAGTCTCAGTTTGACTTAGTAAAGAAACTCACTCCATGGCTTCGAAGCCACGAACATTCTCAGAGTCCACTAGGGCTTCAATCAAAAGTAGACTCCCCAGCTGTGTCTCTAATCATTAGGCTATTATACTGCCAGTGTCTGCCAATATCTGTAGGGAGGAGGAGGGAAAAATTGTAAAGGGTGTACTTTCCACGGGTGACATCACCATGTGCAAAACATCTCTGTGAGTGATATCATGGTGGGGACATTGAATTAAGAATCAAAGGACCAGTTTGGAATCCAGCCTCTGCTCCTTACTCCCTGCCTGGACATAGGTAAGCCACTTCTCCAGGAAGATGTAAAATAACTAAATGGATTATATTGCTTCTATGGCTATTGCTTTGAATCTTATTATTCTAATGGCAACTTGAGGTGTGTAAATACATATATGTGCATATGGAGGCCTTGATCTATGTCTATGTCAGTGTCTATGTCCACATCATTTGTCTATAGGCAGGTACTTGGTATAGTGGATACAGTTCTGGACTTGGAATTAGGATAAATTTAGCTTCAATCTGGGGCAGCTAGGTGGTGCATTGGATAGAGAAGCCCATCCGACGCCAGGAAGAATCATCTTTCTGAGTTCAATCTGGCTTCAAACCCTGGCTATGACCCTGGCATATCATTTGAGCTAGAAAAAGAAATGGCAAACCATTTAAATATCTTTAATTAGAAAAGCCTAAATTGGGTCACAGAGTCAGATGTGATTAAACTTCTGATCAACAATGACAAAAAAATTCAAATCCATCTTCAGACATTTAGTAACTGATCCTGGGCAATTGCCCATTTAACCTTTCTCAGTCTCAGTTTCTTTATAAAATCAGGAAAAGAGCAGCATCTATCTCATTGAGTTGTGAGAATCAAGTGAGATAACTTGTGTAAAAAGTGTCAAAGCTCATTTAAATGCTAATTATTATTATTTTATTGTATTTATAAAGGCATCTGAGTGATTGGTACTTTTATTCACCAGGCACTGGATATATCTGATAAGAGAAGGATGGTCTTAATATTATATGTAAAGTGATTACACTAAGTTAGACTCAATGAAGGCCAGATAGGGATGATTGCTGTAGTTGCCAATGGAGAAAAAAAAATGCACACACACAAAAGGGGAAGGGGAGAAAATCAGATTTAGTGAGGGACGATGAGATGCTCCAAGGCCTACTCATTACCAAGTGAATGTGTTTACCCCTCTTTATGCACTTTGGGCAATTCTGATGCTAGGGGCAACGGCATGATTCAGGCGCTTGTCTGGGCAGCTTGGCAGAAGTCTGCAGAATTTCCCTGGGAGTGCTCAGGCTCTGCCAGTTCACACAGTGAGCTCTGCAGAGGCTCAATCACGGCACTGTCTGCTTTGATGGAGTCTTTCTATATGCGTGTGGAGGAGCCTCACACAAGAGGACCTTAGTAAAGAAGTTGGCCATTAGCCCTGCTGTGGCTAAAATTATTTGAAAGAGAGGTGGTGAAGAGTGGGGATGGGGGAAAAGGGAAGAGAGAGAGAGAGAGAGAGAGAGAGAGAGAGAGAGAGAGAGAGAGAGAGAGAGAGAGAGAGAGAGAGAGAGAGAGAGAGAGAGAGAGAGAGAGAGAGGCAGAGAGAGAGAGAAACAGGCAGAGAGACAGAGACAAGGAGACACATAGCAAGAGACAGAGACAGACACAGAGAAAGACAGAGACAAAGACAGACAAAACAGAGACACAGAGAGAGACAGAAACAAAGAAGCAGGAAGGAAACACAGAGACAGAAATAAAGAGATAGAGAGAGAAAAGACAGAGAGACACCAAGACAGAAAGAGACAGACACAGAGAGAAAATATATCATTGACAAAGTTAATTGATGAATATATCAGCATTCCTGGAATCAGGAGGATCCAAGCTCAAATGTGATTTTAACCACTTAGCTGTGTGACTGAGCAAGTCATTTAACCCTGATTGCCTTATATATATGTGTATATATATATATATACATATATATAATTAATATATTGTAAATTGTTTCCTTTTTGTTTCTTCCTCTCTTTCTTCCCTTCTTCCTTTATACAATGCCTGGCACATAGAAGATATACAGTAAATAGCTGATTGACTTATTTTCTTCCTCCTTCTCTTCCTCCCCTTCCTTTCCCCTTCCATCTCCAGTTGTCCTGATCTATATCTTGCCGCTGAACCCAGATGGATCCAGAGTTGAGAGTGAGGCTGGTGACTTTTTACAACCCTCTCTTAAATCTAATTCACTTGCAAGTCATGACATCTTCCTGATGTCACAGTATTCTTTGAGAATGAAGAATAAACAATAACCCTTTCTCCTTATTAGAGATAGTCAGTGAAGCTGAGCTAGAACCCTTTAACTTCAAACTTCAGGGGAAGATTGTTTTCAGATTTCCTTCAAAGTAAAGAGAAGGTTTGGGTTGCCCCAGCTTGTCTGGGGTTTGAGAGGATGCATACTTTCATGAAAGGCACCTAGAAACCTGCTCCTGCAGCAATCAGAATTCAGTGAGCTTTTAAAAACAGAATAAGAATAGCTTAAAGAGACATTCAGGATGAAATGGAAGGAGCCTGAGTTTTCAAGTTAGAAGGAGACATGAACCAAAAACTATTTGGAGAGGCCAGAATTTCCTCATTTGTAAAATGAAAATGATATTTGTAATAGAAAGGTTCTTAACCTGGGATCCCTCAAATTTCTTTTTTTAAATATATTTTCATTACTATATGTCATTGTAATTAATTTATTTTGTTTTTTAAGAACTAAAGAATTTTTATTTGTTTTGACAATAGGTTTTTTTATTTTCAAAATATATGCAACGTTAGTTTTCAACAGTGATCCTTGCAAAACCTTGTACTTGAAATTTTTCTCCCTTTCTTTCCTTCCTTCCCCTAGATAGCAAACAATCTAATGCATGTAAACATGTGCAATTCTTCTATACATATTTCCACATTTATTATGCTGCAAAAGAAAAATAAGATCAAAAAGGGAAAAAAATGAGAAAGAAAAAAACAAACAAACAAGCAAACAACAAAAAAGATGAAAATACTATGTTATTATCCACATTCAGTCCCCATAGTTCCTTCTCTGGATTCAGATGACTCTCCATTACAAGTCTATTGGAATTGGCCTGAATCACCTCATAGTTGAAAAAAGCCAAATTCATCACAGTTAATCATCACATAATTTTCTTGTTGCTGTGTACAATGTTTTCTTGGTTCTATTCATTTCACTCAGCATCAGTTCATGTAAGTCTCTCCAGGTCTTTCTGAAATCATGCTGCTGATCATTTCTTATAGAACAATAATATTCCATAACATACATATACCATAACTTTTGCATCCTAGTTAATTTTGTAATCTTGTGCAATTTATTTTAGGCATTTAAAAACATTCTTCTGAGAAGAGTTCACAGTCTTCACTGCCTAAGGGATCCATGACACAAATATTAAATACTGGGGCAGCTAAGTGGTGCACTGGTCCTAGAGTCAGGAGGACTTGAATTCAAATTTAATATCAGACACCCCCGGCAATCCACTTAACTCTGATTGTTTCAAAAACAAAAGTTAAGAACTCTGCTTTACTGTAAAGAGTTGTAAAGAGAATTTCCCAGTGTAATATAAGGACACATACTATGTATGCATCCATATAGGCACATCACTTAATCTGTGCCCCAAGAAGTTAAGATTAAAAGTTACAGACAAGATGTTATCTGCATTAGTGGAGTTTCCATACTAGAAAATTCCCTATGTCAATGAAATCATAGCCCCTGGAAAAAAAATAACTTAATAAATAAATAAATTGAGAGTTTAAGAGGTTAAGTCATTTGCCCATAGTTATGTAGTTAATGAGTGTCAGAGTCAAGATCTTCTAACTTTAAATTCAAGGCTGGAATTTGTGGGGTGATGGGATGGGAAATTTGTAGTTCAGTTGTTTCAGTCATTTCCATGTCTCCATGAAAACTCTTTTTGGGGTTTTCTTTGCAAAGATACTGGAGTAATTTGCTATTTCCTCCTCCACATCATTTACAGAGGAATAAACTGAGTCAAATAGGATTAAGTGACACTAGTAAGTGTCTGAAGGTGGATTTGAACTCGGGTCTTTCCTTTATCTGGTACTCTACCTGTTGTACCACTTAACTGGCCCCATGGAAGAATAATATTCAAGTGAATTTATGATCTCAATGATTTCAGAGTTTCCTAAAAGGATGCAACATATAACCTATAAATGCCTGCTTAGGTCTCACTGAATTTGGGATCAGCCCTCAACCCACTACAGTAGATGTTTCTCTTATATATTATGAATAATAATAATATTTAGATAATGCCTTAAGTTTTGCAAAGTAACTTACAAATATTATCTTATTTTATCCTTGCAATAACCCTGAGAGGTAAATGCTGTTATTTTCTCCATTTTATAAAGAAAAAACGGAGGCAGATAGAAGTAAAATAACTCTCCCAGGATCACACAGTTAGTAAGCATATGAAACTGGATTTGAATTAAGTTCTTGTTGATTCCAGATGTAGTGCTTTATCCACAGTCCCACTTAACTTTATGCCAGAAGAATCAAAATAATTTATTTTTATTTAACACCTTAAGGCTCACGAAGCACTTTCTATAAAGCAACCTTGTGATATAGGCGGTGTAGTATGATGCACATTTTACAAATGAAATTAAGATTTAGACAAGAAGACTAATTTGTTCATTGTCACCAAACTAGTCATGGTATCATCTCCTTAATGCCATGGTTCTCTTTGAGAACAAAGAGTGAACAACAAGAAGAAGTAAATGCTGCTAGTGGAATTGGAATACAAGTATCCTGGTCAAATGGTGTTTTTTTCTCTACACAATTGAGCTACAAATACTATTTCTAATAACTGCTTCAGCAAATATTTCTAATCATCAGACCTTGTTCTATCTAGTTATGCTTTTTCCCCCTATTTTTAATCATATAAATCCCTTGAATTTGTATGATATCCCCTGAAGATTTTGAAGTTTTTAGTATAAGACAACATTTTGTAGTATGGAATTTTTTCTTTACTTGATGTTCCTAAATCACCCAGGGATAAAGGGAATGTTGATGAAAAAGGAAATATAGAGAGAGGGTGCAGATAAAAAAGAACATGACTTCTAGACAGTCTTTTTCCTTTTGAAGCTCACTGTTATTTTATTTTAATTATTTTATTTTATTTTTCATTGGTATTTTAAATATTATGCAGGGAATAGGGGGGAAAGGATCACTAGAAGCTACCATATCATCATCTACTCTGAACTCATCAAGTTAATCATGATTAACTGGTTAAGAGCATCTACTCTAATAATTTCTACAGCATATTTGACTTGAGGAGCAAAAAATGAAAAATGTTTTCTAGAACTACAGATTCATCATGGAGATTCAGCTATAAATATGAATTATTCTCCCAAGAAAAAAAGGAGGCTATTCCAGTATCTGAATGATGACAGTTTATTGATTCTCAGACTTTAGCTCCAGTGGAGAGTGACAGTGGAATTGAGTCCATATTTGCCAGCAGGTCTTAGTATTGACCCCAGGACTTTCCCACCAGGGGGGCTAAGTAGAAAGTTGGTTCCCGGGTCCAAGCAGCTCTCACTTTCTCAGTAAGAGCTGCCAATCAGGGTGTCAATTAGTGACAGCTGTGGCAGAGTGGATTGTGCTAAGGATACTGTCTTGGAGCATGCACAAGGAACCTGGCTGAACCCGATTTCATTTCCTACATATGAGCATTCTCAGCAGCCAGCTCCTTCTAATAATGGTTTTGGATTAAGATTAACCCAGACCAGGCTTGAATTGGTGACCCTGAGGTGAAAGACCCTGGGCCCTTTTGAATTCCCTAGGCTTTCCTTATTATTTTCTGGATTTCACAAAACTTTAGAAATTGAGATTTGGTCTCTGCCTTAAAGCTTTCTCTTTTTAAAAAGTAATTATTTTCCTTTGACTGCACATCTTCAAAGAAGAGATTCAAATTATAAAACTAGCAAAAAAATTAGAGAATTAACATCCTATTCTAAATAAATAAATCTAAATAAAGATATATATATATATATATATATATATATATATATATATATATATATATATATATATATATATGTATTTTAAAAATAGCTTTTACTTGGGTTTGGAAACCATGTTTTGGGGAAAGTCCATATCAACATTTTGGATTTAGCAGATAACAAATTTTATCCAACATGACTCAAAAATCATAGTATTTAAAGCCAGAAATGACCTTGAGATGTAATTCAAATAATTCAATTTAGTTTCATCTCCATTTATTAAAAACCTTCAGTGCTCAGAATCAGTCAAGTAAGAAGCAATTGGGAAATATTCTACTCAATACAAAGCAATGGGCCTGATCAGCTTTGCTCCTTGATGGGCCAATCAATAGGTGTCCTTTTCACCAAGGCCTTTCGAGATTACAGAGATCTTTCACCACAACAATCCTGTGAGATCAAGATGAATAATATTTTACAGAACAGAAATCTAATCTCAGAGAAGTGGATCACACAACTAATAAGTGTCAGAGCTGAGACTTAAAAGCAGTTCTTTTAAATTTAAAATCAGTGGATTTGTTTCTATACATCCAAGAGTTTCCTCATCATTAATATGGATTTGTAAAAATATAATTAAAAAGACTTTAAATGGATAAAGAAGAGGAAGAGAGAATATACCCATCGTTACTAGATAGGAGTAGTAATAAGAACTACTTACATTGATAAAGGACTTAAAGTTTGAAAAATAACACACAAATATTGTATGTATGCATGAAATATAGATATACTTTATACATATAAGTATATTATACATAGCTACAAAATAATGCAAATATGTCATATAAATGTTATGTTATATAATGTGTAATATATTTTGTATAGTATTAGTTCTAAGATTCAATATCTTATTTAATATAGTTCATGTTATACATATAATGATATATGACATGATATATTTTGAAATGTACATAAGTATTATGTAGTATTAAATACATAATAGTATTAAGTGGTATTATGTATTGCTAACATAGTATATATAGTAGTGTACATATATTATAAAGTATTTATATATTATATTTTAAAAATATTTACTATATTATATTATTATATTAACATAACAATAATATATTATATATTAGAGTCTCACAGCAATCCTGTGAGGTTGTAAATACAACAGGTATTATGATGGTTAGGATATTGTTCTCACTACAATATTATACTAACTCTCTTTGCCACCTTATGATATTAAGCTTCACTAAAGTACAAAAAGGGTACAATTTACATTAGGGTTTGTAATTTTTTTCTGAGCAAAATAAAATTTATTAGCAGGGGCATGCTCCTGGTCAATAAATAGATCAATAATTTGCCTCAAAAAAACTCCTCATTTTTCCTATCCTAGACCTTCCAAATTCATGTCCTCCCCTAGCTACTCTCCTTCGTTGTTAGTAAAACTTTCTTTATCTTGCATTTGTTGCTCTTAAATTCCTACCAACTATTGGTGCTGCAGTATACCCTACTGTTGATAATGATTATGTTAAAGTTCTTGTAGGATTAGGTTATAGATAAGTAATCTATTATATATATATATATATACATATATATGCATATATATGTACATCATTGATCAAAAAGGTAAATTAAAATTAAAACTGATCTTATATCACTTATTGAATCACCCTATATATGTTATCCTTTGTGATGTAGTTGGTTGGTCATTGTCCTTCATTCTCAAAGAGT
This sequence comes from Sminthopsis crassicaudata, assembly GCF_048593235.1. Lineage (NCBI taxonomy): Eukaryota > Metazoa > Chordata > Mammalia > Dasyuromorphia > Dasyuridae > Sminthopsis > Sminthopsis crassicaudata. Next base: position 221,316,268 of record NC_133617.1, on the reverse strand, counting down.
ACCAAAATGACACCATTATATTAGAATCTAGTTGCAATGTGTCCAATTGTGGCTGATCAAATCAATAGGAGCTTGGAATTCTTTGCCACAGGTTGGATACAAAGAATCCTTGTGAACATTTGGGATGGATTCTCTCACTTTGAGCATCTTGTGTTTCTTCTGAGCTAATTCAGCTCTGCTTTGCTCATAGAGAAAAGCATGTTAGCCTTTGTGATAGAGAAGAAAAGGCAAGTCATATTTGGTATGTTATACAAACAAAATCTTAGCCGCCCAAATTCCAAAAGGTTCCTAGGAAGCGTCTCATGGTATAAAGTTCCATGAGGGAAGTAAGTTGAGGAGAAATGAGAAGAGGAAACTCAAGTTGGAGAGAGCAGTTAGGAGGTACCAACATCTGGGGGGAAATATCGCTTACTCCTTAGTGAGTGGGTGCTGCTTTCTCTGTGCAGTTTATCAGCAAGTGGCATTCCTGGGTCTAGTTCTGTGTAATTATTTGCTAATACAAACCATCACAGGTTGGGAGAAGAGGAAGATACCTTGAAGGTGATGAAGTATGGTCATCAGCTTCAGAGATCAGAAGAAAAGGAAGAAAGGATGAGTTAAGTACCTTTCCTCCCACAGTGCACTATCTCTTCTCAGTTCTTGCTTTCTTTTACCTTCCCTTGCCTCTGAAACTCATTTTTCCTATCTTTTTCTACACTCTCATCCCTATCCACAATGATCTTAGACCTTCCAAATTCATGTCCTCCCCTAGCTACTCTCCTTTGTTGTTAGTAAAACTTTCTTTATCTTGCATTTGTTGCTCTTAAACCTAGTTATCTTCTGAAGACAAAAAAAATTCCTTGAAGTGCTCTAAATCACTATTGATCAGAGAAATGTAAATTAAGACAACTCTGAGGTAACACTGCACACCTCTCAGATTGGCTCTAAGATGACATGAAAGGACAATGACAAATGTTGGGAAAATTGGGACACTGATACATTGTTGGTAGAGTTATGAAATGATCCAACCATTCTGGAAAGTAATTTGGAACTATACCCATAGGGCTATCAAGCTGGGCATACCCTTTGATCTAGCAGTGTTTCTAATGGGCTTATATCCTAAAGACATATTAAAGGAGGAAAAGGGACCCATGTGTGCAAAAATGTTTGTAGCAGCCCTCTTTGTACTGGCTAGAAACTGGAAAGTAAGTGGATGCCCATCAGTTGGAGAATGGCTGAGTAAGTTATGGTATGTGAATGTTATGGAATATTATTGTTCTAAAAGAAACAATCTGTAAGGATGATTTAATAAAGGCTTGGAGAGACTTACATGAACTGATGCTAACTGAAATGAGCAGAACCAGGAGATCATTGTACATAGCAGCAATTTTTATACAATGATCAATTCTGATGGATGTGACCCTTTCCAACAATGATGAAGACATCCCAGAGAGGACTATGGGAACTGAGGAGTGTGGACCACAACATAGAATTTTCACTCTTTTTGTTATTGTTTGCATTTTATTTTCTTTCTCATTTTTCCCTTTTTGATTTGATTTTTCTTGTGCAGCAAGATAATCGTATAAATATGTATGCATACTTAACATATATTTTTACCATGTTAACATATATTGTATTACTTGCTATCTAGGGGAGAGGGTAGGGAGAAGGGGGGAAATTGGAACACAGTGTTTTGCAAGGGTTAATCTTGAAAAATTATTCATGCATATATTTTGAAAATTAAAAAGCTTTAATAAAAAAAATTTCCTTGGAAACACCTTAAAGCTAGCTTCTCCTCTCATACTACCTGGACGCACAGGCCAGCAGAAGAATATAACATTTTTTCACTCTTCACTGTTACTTTTAAAACTTCCATCTAACGGTCATCTTTTATCCTTTTAAAATCTACTCTATCATGAACAGGTTCTTGTTGTTATATCCTCCTAGCCAGTCTTGCTCTTCCCCAATTCATGACCCCACCACTAACCACCCTAAAGAGCAGAATTCCTAGGTATATCTCTTATAGGAAACTCTTATGAAGAAATTCTGAGAGAAGGAAAAATATCTCTAAAAAAACTGATGTGGTAGATTAATGTGATGAACTCAGTAAGTAGCTTATATTTTTAAAAAGATGTATGAGTATGTCAGGGTCCTTTCACCCCTAACCCAACAAATTTACATAGAGCTTTTTATAGCATTGAATAATGCTCGATTCTAGGTTCTAGACAACTATGTGGAAACTTGGGGGTCTGCTTCTGGTTATAGTTGACTCATCATTTTCAGTAGGAATGATGTGAATACATGACCACCTTTTCCTCTTTTGTGTTTGCTCTTTCCTGATCTTAGATGAAACATGTATTGAATGGAGTGGGGGAACATGTCTAGGACTGGTGGTGATCGGTGAGTTACAAAAATTTCAAAGGGTCTGGGAATGTAGCAACTGTGTGGCAGGAAACCAGTAAGAGCATTGGACTGATCCTGCATGATTTACCTACAGACAAATGTCTGGACTAGTCAGAACAATACCAACCCAAAGTGAAGTGTAAAATGGTTTATTATTCAGGAGTAGGTTCTGATAAGGCTCAAATATTCATCTCTGAATTGATCATAATTGTTGTTATGAGCTAAATGACTGAATTATTTTATAATTTTTCAGGTAATGAGCGCTGATTCTTTCTATGATTAGTATTTCCTTTTGTCTAGTAATAAAACACCTATCCTATAACCGATTTTGTGTTATCTTTTATTCTCCCCTCCCCTTGAAGAATACCTTATACTTTTGATCTTTTGCTTTTACTATAATTAGACTCATCCCAGGACTTGTTAATGAGACAATGAATTCAAGAATAGGGAATATGACAACCTTAATTAAAGATCAGCATTTCCCAGAACTGAACCTGGTTCACAAACTACAAAAGTTAGGTATAGAGCAGGGAGGGGCTAAGTACCCAGATTTACTGAGAGGTATCTCAGGGTTAGATAAAGAAAAGTAAAATGTAATTTAATCAAATGGGTTTGCTAAAACTCAGAATGAGATGATCAGGAAGGAAATGGACAATAAAAGAGGCAGGATTTTTTTAAAGTTATATTGAGTAAAGTGAAGGATTGAAGAAAAGATAGCAATTCTGCTTGGGGTAAAATGATATAATGAAAACATTATAGGGAACATGTCTCAAGCTTTTCCTCCTTCATCGATGAAAAGATCATTTTCCTCTGCAGAGAAAAGAGAAGTAATATAAGTTTAATACCACTACCTGCTATCTTCATGAATAATAAAACAAAAATGAGTCCAAATCTGGCCTCAGCTGTGATCCTGGGCAAGTCCCAACCTCTATGTGTCTTAATTCACTGGGAAAGGAAATGGCACACTAATTTAGTATCTTTGACAAGAAAATCCCATACAAGATCTTAAAGAGTTGGATATGACTGAATGACTGAATAACAAAAGGAATACATATGTTGGGGATACAAATACAAAAGCAAAGATAATATCTACCTTCAGGAAGTTTATATTCAGAGGTAATAATTTTGTTATACTCTAGGACCTTATCAAATCATAACCAGTGTATCATCTTCAGATCTAGGCACTTAGATAAAAGGAGCCATACTTATAAAAACTGAAGGAAATCCAGAGAAGGGCAATCATGGCAGTGGAGAACCTGGAGGCAAAGATATGCTGATGCATGTTTAACAACTGGGTTTCCAAAAGGAAAAAATATCTATTCAAGAAATAATTTTAATCTGCTTTGTTAACAGTTTCTGTTCACTTTATTAAGTCTACACCACCAACAAAACAATAAATGAAGTCCTCTTTTATGGTCTTTGTGAATTCCTAAGATGTAAATATTCACACTGAAAATTTAACTATTCTGTCTGACCAACTGTTTTCAGCTGATTCCAGCACACCCATATTTGAAGGTCATGTCGCACCAAAGAAATGGGGATGTTTTTCCTGGAGAAGAGAAGATTTTGGGGAGGGGAGAACAATATGATCACTATTTTCAAGTATTTGAAATGCTTTTATGTGAAAGAGACAATAGTTATTGTATTTGGTCCCAAAAGGAAAAATTGGAAGCAAAAAACAGAAGTGGAAAAGAAACAAATTTAGACTTCATGTTAGGAAAAACTTTCCTAACAATTGGAGCTATATTATCAAAACAATCAAATGAGAAGCCTTAGGAAGCTAGGTCTCCATTGTCTATATGCTTTCACTTTTTAACAACAAATCTCAAAGAAATAAACAATATAAATATAAGAAAACAAAGTTTAGGGGAAAATGTAAAGTTTTATATCTTTCCTAATAGTGATTAGGAGATGAAGTCATAACTAGCTGTGGCATGGAGAACTATCATAAAGGACAAGTAGAAAAATAGAAATAATTGAGTATATATAATGAAAAAAATATTGTACAAACACAATATGACTAGAATAAAAAGAGAAGAAAGACACTGGGGAAAACTTGAGCTTTAAATATTTCTGACAAAAATCTAACTTCTGGTCTCCAAAGAGACATAACTGTATATAATGAGATACTCCATATATATATAAACATATGGAAACAAGAGAAATTCAAGCTATTAATCATCTGAAAAATTATTCAAAATCACTAATAAAGAGAAAGATGCAAAATAATCAATATTTCCTCACACATAAAATCAACAATTGTGCTAAAAGAAATAGAAGTTGGAGGGGCTTCAAGATGGCAAGAGTCTATCTAACTCATAACTAGAGCTGCAGCAAAGTGCTCCAGATAACAAGAAATGTCATGCCTATAATGATGCAGATGAAAGCAACATTAAAAAGCAACAAGACTCAGGTCAAATTCAATGATCAATGTTCATACCAGATTGTTAAAGGCCAAGTACACATTCTTTTTTTTTTCTCAATAAATCATAACAGTGGAAAATGGCATAAATGATCCATTTTAATAGCTATTTTAATTGGTTTTGCTTTACTTGTTTTTAAGGAAATATATTTTGTGGGAGTTTTGTCTGTTTGTTGAGAAGTATCTTTCATGTCAAAATGTATCAACATAAGTGTTTTGTGAGACTAGAAGTCAAAAATTTTTAAAATGTCATAACAAGCACCCCTCCAGGTCCTCATTTAGTTCACACAGCTCCAAAACAGTAGGTCCTTCTGATCTTGGAGTTTCTCAATATCCTGTCCCCACTAGTATCATTAACCTACTCAACCTTACCTTCTGCTTTGATCAAAATTTTAATCACATTTCTCCCTTAGTGACCCCTTTCATTATTAAAGTAATTGAATGGCTACAGCAGACTCATCTTTCCAACATCTGGATGATATTATCACCCTCTTTCTCATTCTTCAAAATCTGGGTCCTAGAATGACCTGGAAATTTAGCATGTATTTCTTGGAATGGCATCTGTGGTAGAAAGCAAAAAAAAAATGGAAAAATGCCCAGAGCTGGGCATGAGGACAAATGTCTGGATTCAAGTCCTCATTCTGTCACTAACTCTGGGACTTTATCCAAATAATATTGCCTCCCTTGGCTTCAATTGTCTTGTCTGCAGCACAATAGAGTTAATCTAGATCATAGTTTTTTATCTATAATTTTTTATTAAAATTTTTATTGACAAAACATATGCATGGGTAATTTTTCAACATTGATCCTTGCAAAACTTTCTGTTCCAAATTTTTCCCTCCTTCCCCTCCCCCCAGATGGCAGGTTGACCAATACATGTTAAATATATTAAAGTTTATATTATATCCAATATATGTATACATATTTATACAGTTATCTTGCTGCACAAGAAAAATCATAGATCATAGTTTCTAAAGCTAGAGTTTAAAAAGTATAAATTTTAATACTTAATTTCAATATAGTTTCTTTTCTTTCTATTCCTATGTATTTTATTTTAAGCATTTTAAAAACATTATTCAGAGAAGGGCTTCACTAGACTGTCAGTGTCAATATCAATGTCAACACTGTCTCTGACACACAAAAACAGATTAAGAATATAAGATCTATGTGATTATTAAGGTCCCTCCCTTTTAGTTTTAAAATGTGATGAATCTAAAAACAATCAGATTAGAAGCTGTTAAAATGATGGTTGTTCAGTTACCAAGTTCTTTTGTGGTTGCATCATTTTTTACTCATGTCCAATTCTTATGACTCTTTTTGGGGTTTTCTTGGCAAAGATACTGGAGTTGTTTTCCACTCCTTTCTCCAGTTCATTTTACAGATGAGGAAACTGAGGCAAACAGGGTTGCCCATGGTCACACAGCTAATAAATGTCTAAGGCCAGAATTGAATTTAGTAAGATGGGTCTTCCTGGCTACAGGTCCAGTACCCAATCCACTATACCAGCTAACTCCTCTGCCAAAGTTCTAGTTTTTTATTAGAATTTTATTTTAAAATGAATATCTGCCCTCTATGACTTGTAAAATCATTAGGGAGCCCATTTAAACAAAGAAATCAGTCTCCCAAATAGCACCTTCTTTCTGCTTCCCTGACTTAGAATTAGCAGAACCTCCAAGATACCACCCAGACTCATTTCTATACAATCTCATTAACATTTGGAAAAGGTCCACTGGGGACCTCAGATCCAGCTTTTAAGCTCTTTCTAACAAAATGACCTGTGGTAAAGATCAAAATATACTCAGCCAAGCAGCCCCCAATTCCCCTAGCTTTAGAGAGGGGCCTGCTGTGTTGCTCAGGTTTCATTGCAGTAGGTTAATTCTCTATCATCCGGGTGGTATTTTCCCCTTCTTGTTACTGTGGTTTTTGGCTTCCTTATTACCTCTAAATGGTCTTGCCCAGTCTGACATGAGCTGCTTGAGAATGTAAAGGTTGAGGGAAGGATTTAAAAAGGAAAGTAACTATTATACCAGCAAGAAAAAGTTAGAGGCATTGTCTTCAGAAGAATTTTGACAGACAAATGGAAGATCTCAATCACAGGCTTCTCAAAATATGGATGCTTCAGGAAAACAGCAGCAGTCCCAGTGCTCTCAAAATCCAAGCCAGTTAACCCCTGGGAATATGGGTGAGCTCTATCACTCCTGTAACTGCCATCATCATCTTCAACCCCCCAGCAATTTTCTGCAACAAATATTCAAAACCATATTTAATATAGTTGTTGGCCCCATGCTAATTAATAACAGAGTTTGAAGAGACTTATTTATACCAAATTATTTCATTTTAATAGTCAAGGAACTGAAATTGCTGTGGCCCAGGTCAAGAGCGCTGCTACCCAAAGCTAGATCTGCTGGCATTCAGACCAGAAAGACTCTTTTTCAGAAGTTAATTGACTCCTTTATATTGTCTCCTTGACTCCTTTTAATGTAACTGAATTACTATGGCTTTCTTCATGGCATCTCTCATCAACTTTCTTCCATGTATAACACTGCTATGGCGTAAGCAAAGAAAACCCCAGCAATAAAACCACTTCTGTGAAACGACAGCCACAATGTAAGTTGCTTTTTAAGCAACCCCAGGAACTTTCAGTGGCTCTGGGGCAACGTGGCTCAGGCACTAATTAGAGCCAGTAAATAACTGAGCCAGAAAAGTCTAGGTGTTTCCCACACCATGATTAGTGGAAGTTAACTTTTCTTTTCTTCTTGTAAGTGTGTTTAGAAGCAAGGGCTTATCTATACATATCGATGTGGGGTGAGTAGAAATTGGTCATACAATTCAGATGCACAGAGACTAAAACATAAATTTTAAGGCTCAATATTTTTGCCTATTTTATTTATTTGGTGAGGCAATTGGGGGTAAGTGACTTGCCCAGGGTCACACATCTAGAAGACCTCAGGTCTTCTAGTCTCAAGATCAGCTATCTATCACTTTTTCCCACCCTTTCACCTCCCACTTTACAGATAAAGTTCAGTGTCTAAGAACAGATTTGAACTCAGGTCCTCCTGACTTCAGGACTAGTGCTCTATCCACTGCACCACCTTGTGGCCCCTATTTTGGTATTGTAAAGTCTTATTGTCTACAGATAGGTTGGGATCAGTCAACAGCACAGATCAACGGTTGAATTATTCAATGCAAACAGAAGTGACAGAAGGAAATTTCAGAAGGCATTTATAGTTCTCTAATAAAAAATAACAGCTCTCACAAATATGGTGTTTTAAGAGTTTACAAAGCACTTTTCTCACATCTATGGGAGGCAAATGATACAAATGTGATTGTGTCCATTTCAAAGATAAGAAAATTGAGAACCAGAGAAGTTAAGGATCTCACCCTGGTTCAAACAGCTAGTATTGAAAACTCATATTTACATCTCATTTTAAGGTTTACAGAGAAATCTCCTCATAACAACTCTGTGAAATAGGGAGTACAAATCTTAGTGTCTTTATGAAGAAGAAATTTAAGATTCGAGGAGACAAAAATTTGCTTATGGCTGACCAGCTAATGACATCAGAAATAGATCTCTGGTTTGGGGCTCCCGTGCTACATCACAAGTCATAGAATTCCATGAAAAAACACATTATCAGGAGGAATGAAAGGACCACAGACCAGGGTGCTAGACCTAGCACTGCATCTATAGGCTTAGCAAGTTTCTAAGCCATGCTTTATTCCACTTGGGTCACTTAAGCTTTAATGAAAAAATGCTTCCAGCATATGGTCGGCATTCACCAAGTATTTGCTAATATTAATGACTTATGTACCCCCAAAGTCCCTTTATAGCAAATCACCCAGAGCCAAACCTACATCAAGCCAAAGGCATTCCATGCCCTGGCAGGAAGCTAACAAGATTTGGTACACTTTGCACATACCAAAAACCCCATTTACATCATAGCCTAAGAACCCTCACTCTCCCAGGCAGGCACCCATCTCCAAGGCTGAAGAGATTCTATCCCATTTCTTTTTTTAATGGTGGCGTGTGACTCTGCACATATTAACCTTTCTTCTTGTCCTTCACAAGATAAACAACATTCTAACTTTGTTCTTCCTTCTGAGAGCATAAACAAAGGGACTCTTCAGGTCCCCGCTGGAAGATAAACACAGATTCATAAAAGAAATAAACTCAGCAGCTACCCTGAGGACCAAAATGAGAAAGAGGAGAAAAAATAAAAGGCTGGGGAATTTTCCAGGGTTCATCCACATCTACAAGGATGTTAATAGCCCTCCTGGAGGGCCATCTCCCAAACTTCCTCTTTGAAGAAAATAGGAGCCTCACCTGCTTCCAGGCCTAGTTTTTACAATGCCCAAGTGTTTACAGTGAAGCTGTTTGTGAAATCCAGGTCTGGCTGGTGCCTTGGAATGTGGAAATCTCCTCATATTCTTTCTCTGTCCATCCCCAACCCAGTATGCAGTCAATAATCACTTACGGACACATAGCATTTGATCCTTACAAAGCACTCAGTTTATTTCCCCTCATTTCAGTCCCATAACAATCCCCTGAGGAAGGGTTGGAATGACCATTGACCTTTTACAGGACACAGTAAAAATCACATTATCCCCATGTTACAGGTAAAGAAATGAAGAATCACAGCCATTCAATCTGACAGCCTTTTGTGATAAGTAATTCAAATATTTTATCCTGGTGTAGCAATAAACATTTATTAAGTGCTTATGATATGTCAAGTACTGTGTAATTTCACTGGTATAAAGAACTCCCAGTGAAGAAATTCCATTTCCCATTGCTGGCCCCATAATTCTGCAATTTATAGTTTTAGAGAACAACTTGGAACAGGAGAGATTGCGTGATTTGGCCAGGATCATCTTGCAAAAACATATCAGAAGGGAGCCTTGACCTCAGGTCTTCTAGTCTCAAGATCAGCTATCTATCACTTTTTTCCACCCTTTCACCTCCCACTTTACAGATAAGAAAATAATATAGAACTTTTATTTCTGTTCTGTTTTAAGGTATATATATATATATATATATATATATATATATATGTTTTCTTCATTGTAATTCTATGAGTTTGGTAGAACTAGGATGTACTAGAGGCACCTCTTACCAGCTCCTGAGATAATTGTTCAGTTTTCATGTGACCTTTTACATGTGGGAAATCCATAGACTCTAAAAATCAGGGCTTGATTTATTGTTTTGTTGATTGTTTAGACCAGTGGTCCTCAAACTTTTTAAATAGGGGGCCAGTTCACTGTCCCTCAGACTGTGGGAGGGCCGGACTGCAGTAAAAACAAAACCTCACACTCTGTCTCTGCCCCTCAGCCCATTTGCCATAACCCGCGCATAAGCATCCTCAGAGGGCCGCATCTGGCCCGTGGGCCGCAGTTTGAGAACCCCTGGTCTAGACTTAAGATGGATGATGGAGAAATTGTTAATATATTAAACTTAAAAGTGTGTCTTGTATAAAGTTTTTTCTCAGAGAACTAAGTGTTCAACATTTATTTGCACACCTCTGTGTACTGGTATTATTCTCATTTTATATATACATTGCTTTAGAGGCAGCAAGGAAGTATAGTTGATTGAGGGCCTGGCTTGGAATTAGGAAGAGTTGAATTCAAATATGCCATTAAATACTTATTGCTGTGTGACCTTAGGCCAGTCAGTTTCTTCAAATGTAAAATAGAGCAATAATAGCAATTATCCCACAGGTTGTAAGAGTCAAACAAGATAAATTAGTAAAGTGCATAGTATACCATTCAGGCAACTAGATTGTGCAGGGGTTGAAGCAGTGGGCTTGGAATCAGGAAGACTCACTTTCATGAGTTCAAATCCAGCCTCTGACACTTACTAGCTAAGCAGGTCACAACTCTGTTTGCCTCGGTTTCCTTATCAGTAAAATGAGCTGGTGAAGGATTGGCAAATCACTCCATTATCTTTGCCAAGAAAGGCTAAGTCAGATAGGGTGGGAACTAGTCCCATGTTGCTAATCAAAGCTTTTCCCTTTTTCCCCTTCTTTCCCTACATACATGAAAATTAAGGCTCAAAGTGCTCATTTGACCAATGAAGTGCAGATAATTAAGAGGAAGAGTTGGAACAAATTCAGATTTCTAAAACTTCAAGAAGAATGATCATCACCCTTATGGAGATTGACTTATAGAAGAAGAAACCAAGGATCCTAGACTTTTCAGTCTCCAAACTAGTAAGGGAGAAAAATAAGTAAATTGAATGAATAAGTAATTAAGTAACTAACCCAGAGAAGGTGGAACAATTATTCAGCATTTTGGTATTGTGGATAAAATTCTCATTTGTAGTCAGAAGACCTGGGTTTTCTCTACTACATCTGTATCCCAAAGAGATCATAGAAGAGGAAAAAGGACTCACATATCCAAAAATGTATTTGCTCTTTTTGTAGGGGCAAGGAACTGAAAACTGAGTGTATCTCCATCAGTTGAGGAATGGTTAATAAGCTCTGGTATATTACTGTAATGGAATATTATTGTTCCATAAGAAATGATGAGGAGGGTAATTTCAGAAAAGCCTGGAAAGATCTACATGAACTGATGCTGAGTGAAATGAGCAGAACCAGAACATTGTACACAATAACAGCAATGATCAACTGTGGTGGATTTGGCTCCTGTCAGCAAAGCAGTGATTCAAGGCAATTACAAAAGAATTGGGATGGAAAAGGCTATCCACATCCAGATAGAGAACTATGCAGACTGAATGTGGATCAAAGCATAGTATTTTCACCTTATTTTGTTTGTTTGTGTTTTCCTTGTGTTTTTTTTCTCCTTTTTGCTAGGATTTTTCCTGGATAACATGACAAATATGGAAATATGTTTAAAAGAATTTCACACACACACACACACATAATCTATCTTAGATTTCTTGCTGCCTTGGGGAGAAAGGAGATAAGGGAGAAAGAGAGAAAAATTTGGAATGCAGTCTTACAAAAATGAATGTTGAAAATTATCTTTACATATATCTGAAAAGATAAAATGCTACTGAAAAAAATTTAAGTCCTGTGATTGAATCCTTGCCAATATTTATCAGATAACCTTATCATTCAGGCTTTCTATAAGAAAAAGTTAGAGCAGATGATTCTTAAGATTTTTTCCACCTGTATGTGCCAAAATGTTTGTGGCAGCCCTTTTCATAGTGGCTAGAAGCTGGAAGATGAATGGATGTCCATCAACTGGAGAATGGTTGGGTAAACTATGGTATATGAATGTTATGGAATATTATTGTTCTATAAGAAATGACCAACAGGAGAAATACAGAGAGGCTTGGAGAGACTTACATCAACTGATGCTGAGTGAAACGAGCAGAACCAGAAGATCATTATACACTTCAACAATGATACTGTACGAGGATGTATGCTGATGGAAGTGGATTTCTTCAACATAGAGAAGAGCTAATCCAATTCCAATTGATTAATGATGGACAGAAACAGCTACATCCAGAAAAGGAACACTGGGAAATGAATGTAAACTGTTATTTTTACCTTCTGAATCCAATTCTTCCTGTGCAACAAAAAATTCGGTTCTACACACATATATTGTATCTAAATTATACTGTAATATATTTAACATATATAAGACTGCTTGCCATCTGGGGGAGGGGGTTGGGGGAGGAAGGGAAAAAATCTGAATAGAAGTAAGTGCAAGGGATAATGTTGTAAAAAATTACCCATGCATATGTATTGTCAAAAAATGTTATAATTATAAAATAAAATAAAAAATTAAAAAAAAAAAAAAAAGATTTTTTCCAGTTTTGTTATTCTGAGATTCAGCAAATGAATCAAGAGAGAAACTCCAGATGGAAGAGAGAATTCTTAATATTTGAACTCTGATATTCATTTTTCTTGAGGAAGAGAAGTCCCAGGTGAGAAGCAAGATTTGCTTTGTCCTCCTGGAAGAGCTGAGTAAGTCTTTCATCCTCAAGTTTTGCCCTATATTCACAGACCCTGCCAATTTCAGGATTATTTTCTTTACCTCAAACACATTTGGCAACTCTCTCTCTCTCTCTCTCTCTCTCTCTCTCTCTCTCTCTCTCTCTCTCTCTCTCTCTCTCTCTCTCTCTCTCTCTCTCTCTCTCTCTCTCTCTCTCTCTCTCTCTCTCTCTCTCTCTCTCTCTCTTCTCTCTCTCTCTCTTTCTCTCTCTCTTACACACACAGACACACAGACACACAGACACACATTCATTCCCTCACCCGTACTATTTTGGCAGAGACCATTTCGTTTGCCAACATTTCATAAGTAGACAACTTTGTTTCTCAATACTGTCTAGGAAATTATTGTTCTTAATTGTCTCACTTTGTCTCAGTAAATGAACTCCCATACAGCTCCTTGATATAGTCAAGATACAAGGGTCACTTTGGCTGAAAACAAAAAAAAAATAGAATTAGATAAGAGTTGGAAAGTAGGTTAGGGCCAATTTTTGGAGGGCCTTGGATGCCAATCTATGTAGAACTTGCTACTTACATGGTAGAAGATGAAGATGAAGATGAAGTTTTTGAGAAACAGAGTGATATGATCATGAGGAAACTAATCTGCCATCACCATAAACGATGGATGGGTAAAAGAAATGAAGGAAAGAAGAAAGGAAGGAGGTTTATTTTGTTGTTGTTCAGTCATTTCTGACTCTTTATGATCCCATTTGCATCATTTCTTGGCAAAGATATTGGAGTGATTTGCCATTTCCTTTTCTAGCTCATGATGGATGAGGAAACTGAGGCAAACAGGGTTAATTGACCTTGTTCAGGACATCTGAAGGCAGATTTGAATTCAAGGAGATGTCTTCCTGACTCTAGGTCAGGCACTTTATTCACTATACTACTTCTTTGCCAAGTACTCTATTAAGTTTTACAAATATTACTTCATGTGCATTCATATGAGCAATCATTCTTTAAAATTATTCTTTTGTGGAAATCCTTATTTTTATTCTATAAATTATTAAAAGCAAAATAAATTTAAAAAATTAAAATAAAATAAAATAAAAAATAAAAGCATTAAGAAAAAACAAAAACAAATATTGTCTTATTTGATTCTATTTTACAGTTGAGGAAACTGAGGCAGGCAGAGTTTAATTTCTTTTGATCCCTGCTGTGATTCTTTTTGTGGTTACAATTGATTTGTTGTAAAAATAAATGACCTGAAGGAAATCCAAATCATATGTACTTTGAATACTCCTTTTTCTTCATCCTTTTTTTTTGGGGGGGGGAATGTCTTACATTTAAGCCAAAAAATAGCATTGTCCCTGAAACATTGGTGTTGAGGTTGAATGAGCCAGTGAACACAACCTATCTATCGCAAGATCTATCACAAGAAAAATGATTAGTAGAGACAGGCTTCTTCAGGAATGAATCTTGTACAAAATTACCCACCCCCATAGAGAAACAAGACATGTTATAGTTTCTCATTCTCTCTTGGGTAGACTTCAGAGTAGTTCCTAAAAGCCACTTTAAGATAACATTTTAAAATGGAAGAAACCATTAAGATCATTTAATCTAACCTATAGGACAGCTAAGTCACTAAAGACCTGAGTTCAAATTTGTCTTCAGACTCTTACTACTTGTGTAATCCTGGGCAAGTCATTTAATTAGCCCTTTTACCTCAATTTCTTCAGATATTAATATCAGGAGAATTTCCTAAGCTGTTAATAACAAGAGAAGGAAATGGCAAACTACTGTAGTATCTTTGCCATGAAAGCCTAGAATAGGTTCACAAAGAATCAGAGTAGACTAAAACCCTAATGAATTTCTTGGAATGGCAGTTAGGGTGGGTAATGGGATGGACATGGTTCCTCTGGACAAATTACAGACTCTCTAAATATAGAAGATCTTCTTGCCTTCTATTTCCACCACATTTACTTAAGACCTTTTGTAGGATCACTGCCAGTAATTAAAATTAATAGGAAATTCTCTACCATGAGTTGATCTTGTAAACAATATCTTTTCTAACCCCAACAATCTCAGTCTCCTGCTGCCTGAATTCACTGTCTTGGACAGGAGGCAGTCCAAGCCCATTGCCTTTTCACCTACACAACTTTTAATGAAATGGTGTGGTTATGTAATATACACAGACTGACAGAAAGGCTAAAGTATTGGACTATGCAAGAAGGCCAAACAGAGGCACAGGTTGTCTAAATGAATTTTTTAAGAATAAAAACTGTCCTTAGAAGCAATGCAGATGTACCAATAAAACATTGGATAGATTCAAAATTTAGCACCTATCAAGCATTGAAAAAACATGACAAACCCATTACATCTTTTCTCCTTAAATTCTAATTTTTCTGACAGTGTACATTGTCTCACTATATCAATGAAATCACAGATCTGGGCATTTTTTAAAAATTTCCTATTGTATTGGGCCACTGATAATAATTATTATAATAAATAATAATAATTATTGGTGCTTAAGACCTACTCAGGCAAAGAAGATGGGAAATAGGGGTACTTAATCCCTAAATTGTCTGTGGTGCAAAGAAAATCACCAAGAGAAGTTAAAATCCCACCTCCTTACCCATAAAAATTATTATTGAGATCCAGGGTAGGGTGCACTAGGGCTCACAATGCTGTGGCAAGAGCTGTCTGTTCTGGGCCTTGAGCCCATGCTGCCTCTCAATATACCACCCACTCCTGGCTGTCCTGTGTAGGGAGCTTCAGTGCCAGTTTAAACCCTTGGGGCACATACCCTGTGCTTTTCATTAATTTTTGGCAATATGGTTGTAGAAGGGAACTGAAAAGCCAGCTCATCAAAAGCCTCTCTACATAAAACTAGCATGTGACATATAATATTAGAATGTTAGGGCTCAAATAGAGATCATTTTGTCTAGCTAATTGTTCTCATCTACCATTTTACAGGAGATAAAACTAACACTGGGAGAGAGTGATTTGCCAAGATCCTATAAACTTCAAATTAGTGACAAGGAAGATGTTTAGTCTTCAGAAAATCTTTTGATTTTTTTTATTTAGCCACAAAGATTTTCCATTTACAATTAATAATTTGAAGTAATAAATGATTGATCTTGAATACCAACTATATCATTTTACTTCTCAATGAAAAAATATGGTATTTTGGCCATTGAGAGAATGTATGGAGAGCACTATAAAACTATCTAACGTTTAGCAATAATCTGTTTCTAGTACTACTTCATTAGTATTAGTCTACTCCAAACCTTTAAATTATCTATAATCACATGGACATGAGCAGACTGGCAAGGGTCATGTGACCAGTAAAATAGAGATTAGACATTTTCTCCAAATAATCCCTAACATATCAATGATGTGAAAGAGGTAAAGGAATTGTGGTTATCTATGTAAGCCAAAGCTATGAAAAATCTAACCAAGTAATATGATAAATTATTAACAGAAAAAGCTACTTCTTAATCCTTAATATGTTCACTTAGCAACTATCCCTCACTTTGACATGGTGGTACAACTTGACATTGTACTTCAGAGTCCACTCAGAAATCTATTTGTTATGGCTATATTCTCCATTAGCAAAAGCTTCCTTTATTCTCATTCCATCATTATGTGTCAACAAACAACAGAAAGCAATTTTGGCCACCCCGATCCCCAAATCCTAGAGGAGATAGGGCTTTTGGAAAGCTCTTCTTTGAGCTACAGTGTGCTATTATAACAGCACTCAGCTAGATGACTACATTACATAGGAAACTGGAAAAGAGTATTAGCTTGTGTATAGGACTGTACCACCTCTAAAAGAAAAAGGACTGGAACTCAGCTCAGACAGTTCGGAATCCTAAGCAGGCACTTAGAGTAGGTACTGAAGTCAGTGAAAAGTAAATTCCTTAATGTGAAAGGAGTTGTAACAGCTTTCAGGTCCATATCTAGAACTGTCCATCATCAAAGAGGAAGGAGTTAGAAATGAGCAATAAGGGAATATAAGGAGAAAAGACAAAAATTATCAAAGATCTCAGGAGGAATAAAACTCAAAAACATTAAGCACAAGTAGATTAAATAACTAGTAAGATATTAAAGCAGACCTGTGTGTGCCAAAATGTTTGTAGCAGCTCTTTTCGTAGTGGCTAGAAACTGGAAGATGAATGGATGTCCATCAATTGGAGAATGATTGGGTAAATTATGGTATAGAAGGTTATGGAATATTATTGCTCTGTAAGAAATGACCAGCAGGAGGAATTCAGAAAGGCTTGGAGAGACTTACATCAACTGATGCTGAGTGAAATGAGCAGAACCAGAAGATCTCTGTACACTTCAATGCTGTATGAAGATGTATTCTGAGGGAAGTGGATATCTTCAACATAAAGAAGATCCAATTCACTTCCAGTTGATCAATGATGGACAGAAACAAGTACACCCAGAGAATTGAATGTAAAATATTAGCACTAATGTCTATCTACCCAGGTTACTTATACCTTCGGAATCCAATACTTAAAGTGCAACAAGAAAATTGGATTTACACACGTATATTATATCTAGGTTATACTGTAACACATGTAAAATGTATGGGATTGCCTGTCATCTAGGGGAGGGAGTAGAGGGAGGGAGGGGAAAATCTGGAAAAATGAATACAAGGGATAATGTTATTTAAAAAATTACTCATGCATATATACTGTCAAAAAATTTATAATTATAAAATTAATAAAAAAAATAAAAAGTAGAAGATAGATTAGCTATTCATTATTGGTCATGAAAAAATTGATGAGCCTGTATCATTCTGCTGTCATATTGGATCATAGGCAATACCGCAGTACTGCATTTAAATAATTAGCATTACTAACTCCAAAAAAAAAAAAAAAGATATTAAAACAGAAGAGAAAATGGTCACCCAAGTTTCTAAATAAATCTAAACATTTTGAATAAAAATTTCAAGACCAAAAAAAAAAAAAAAAAAAAAAAGGAAATGGTGAGAAGGATTCTGTGGATTCCCCAGAGATCAAAGAACCAATAGAAGAATATCCCTAAATGATTCAAGACAGAGGAATTTCAAGAACAATATACTTGGCCTATAAAGCAGAAATAACTAACAGAATAGAAAAAAATTTAGAATCTACAATGATGAATATCTCCATAGAAAAAAATGAGAGAAAAATTGATTAGTAATACAAATACACAAAAGTAAAGAACAATCTAAAACAAGAGAAGTGAAAAGCAACTACATTAAAAGTGCATAAATTCTACATAATAAAATATATTCACACTCGTGTATATACATAAACAATGTGTGTATATAAATATCATAGTCCTTCCAGAAGAACATCAAAAAATAAAAATGTCTGAACATATAATTCAAGAAATAAAATAAGAAAGCTATCCAGAACTTTTGAATAAGAAAAACAAAGTACCAACTGAAAAAAATCCACAGATCTCCTCCAGGCAAAAAAGAAACAAAAAAAATCCTTATGCTGCAAACTCTACACATAGTGATTAAATTAATTTCAATGACAAACAAAAAATTTTTCAAGTGTCAAAAAGAAAGCCCTTCAAATAAAAACTAAGACTATAATGAACCCACCAGAAACTGCCTAAGGTTATGGAATAATGTGTTACAAAAAGCAAAGGAGCTCAAGATGCAATCCAAGGTGACATACTCTGAAAACTTTAATTTAATGATAAATTTAAAAAAAGATGGAATCAATCAAAGAGGTATGTGAAACATTTCTACCAAAAAAAGCCCAGCAGATTATTTGCTTCACAGGCATCCCAGACAACAGAAACATGAGGAAAGGTAAATAAAAACAGCTACCAAATACAGTATATCAGGAAAAAAATTATTGGAGTAAAAAAGGGAAATAAAAGACAGCTATGAGGTTAAAAAAAAAGGAACAAGAGGGACCATTAAAAGATTTCTTCCTAAAAGTACACAAAGAGATAAAGATGAAAGTGTGATTTAGAGAAATTGATACCAGAAGAACAGACTTAAAGCACCCTGGACTAAACCTCATAACTGTCAACAAATGAACTGATATTTTGTCTTGTGTGTTTTGTATTACTAAACTATAGAATATGAAGGTTCATATATAGAGAGAAGAGAGGAAGAAGACAGTGGGGAATTTATTAATCAAGTCAATTATAAACAATAGCAGAGAAATAATTCCTTTAGTTACTCAGGAAGAAGAGATATTGTAGGTTGTAGGGGAATGAATGAATTGACAAAAATGAGGGACTGGGACAAAATTTATTGTGTATCAGGTAAATTCATAAAAAGCAGACATTGCAGTCATGCTATCAGATAAAGCAAAAACAAAAATTCAGAAGAAAAATAGAGATTATAAATTAATTGTTTTAAAAGGAATCATAAACAATAAATCAACATCAATATTAAATCAGTAACTGACATTGGAAGGAAAATGGAGAAATCTCAGTTTAGTGGTGAGAGGGAATCACACTAAAAACGTTCTCCTGGTGGGAGATGTATGTTCTAGCTCTCATTATAGAACCTGCCAGTGGGTATAATCTACTGGAATTTGGAGAGAGCTCATTATCTTTGAAAGAGTCTTACACCTCCATGAACAATAGTCTGCCTCAGAAAAAAAGGGGAAAAAGAGCCCCAAGGGGACAACCAACATTAAGAAGGGTGAAAAGGTACAGAATAAAGAGTAAGAAAGAAATAAGTAAATTTCCAAACCTAGGGAAAAATAACAAGAGGCTTGTTAGAGGCTTGAGGGTAAGGGATAGAGAGAACCTCTGAGGATATTACTTGAAAATTGATTAAGCATTAAATAACTGAAGAGACAAAGTAGTATCTTTAAAGAGGAAAAAAAATCAAATACAAAACAAAATTGAGGGAAAAAATCACAGACAAAGGAAGAAAAATAGAGATTAACCAATCCAATAAAATAAAAGAAAGTATTATCTTGAACAAGAAAACAAAACTCTGTTTCTTATGGGAAATATAACAAAAGAGCTAAGTCATTTGCAGAGTGAAAATAAGAAGTTGAACAAAATTTTTATGTATCAGGTGAATCCATAAAAGCAGGAGATGGCAATCATGCTATCAGGTAAAGCAAAAACAAAAGTAGGGATTAAAAATTAATCATTTTGAAAGAAACCATAGACAACAAATCAATACCAATATTAAATTACATGCCTCATATGCATAGGATCTAAATTCACAAGGGGAGAAATTAATTTAATTATAAGTAGCATAGATACTAATAATGTAATAGTAGAAAGCTTTAATATCCTCTTTCGCTTTTAGACAAATATAACAGAAATATTTTTTAGAAAGGAAAATATGGAATTGAATAATTTGTTGGAGAAACTATATAAAGGTAAGATGACATTTCCTAAATGGTACTGCTACAATATACATCTTTTTATAACTATAAGGAACTTTTATAGAAATTAACCATGTATTTGGGAAAGAGATATTTTCAATAAATGCAAAAAGGAATTAATAATAAACATATAGTTTATAAATAATAATATAATAAAAATAGCAATTATTTCAGTAAAGCCAAAAAAAAAGACAGATTCAAATGAACATCTAGCAATGAAATTCTAAATAATTAGTAAATAAAAGAAGAAATGACAGAAACAAAAATTATACAAAAAAACCCCCACAGGATAATGATGAAACAACATACTAACATTTCTAAAATACAACTAAAGCAGCCCTCAGGGGAAAATATATCACTAAAAACATGCATTGGCTAATAGAAACTGTGAGAATTAATGAGCTGAATGTTCATTTTTAAATAAGAAAGCCAATGAATAAACAGAATCAAAATGAGCATGAAAGAGGAGATATTGAAGACTACAGAAGAAATAGACACTTGTAAACCAAAAAGACAGTAGAAGTGATAACCACATTGTTATGAACATTCCTACTAACTGCAGCTATCAGTCCATCTGTGCCTGGGAAACTTTCTTATCCATGTCCTCTCCTAAGTTCACTTTAGACCCAATTTGTAGAAGGTTTTTTTTTTTTTTTCATCTTAAGGACGCTTGTAGAGTATGTAAACTTTCTTTTTTTTTTAATTAATTTTATAATTATAACATTTTTTGGCAGTACATATGCATAGGTAATTTTTTTACAACATTATCTCTTGTACTCTCTTCTGTTCTGAATTTTTTCCCTCCTTCCCTCCACCCCCTCCCCTAAATGGCAGGCATTCCCACACATATTAAATATATTATAGTATATCCTAGGTACAATATGTGTGTGCAGAACCGAATTTTGTTGTTGTTGTTGCAAAGGAAAAATTGGATTTGGAAGGTAAAAATAATCTGGGGAGAAAAACAAAAAATGCTCACAGTTTACACTCATACTCATTTCCCAGTGTTTCTTTTCTGGGTGTAGCTGATTCTGTCCATCATTGATCAATTGGAATGGGATTAGATCTTCTCTATGTTGAAGATATCCACTTCCATCAGAATACATCCTCATACAGTATTGTTGTTAAAGTGTATAATGATCTCCTAGTTCTGCTCGTTTCACTCAGCATCAGTTGATGTAAGTCTCTCCAAGCTTCTCTGTATTCCTCCTGTTGGTCATTTCTTACAGAACAATAATATTCCATAACATTCATATACCATAATTTACCCAACCATTCTCCAATTAATGGACATCCATTCATTTTCCAGTTTCTACCCACTACAAAAAGGGCTGCCACAAACATTTTGGCACATACAGATTTCTTTCCCTTCTTTAGTATTTCCTTGGGATATAAGCCTAGTAGTAGCACAAGCATGTAAACTTTCAATTGATTATCTTTTTATTTGAATAACATGGATAGTGAAAAGTGTCCTGGCTCTAGAGTTAATGGGCTCATAATAGTAATGGAATTAATAGTTCAAATCCTAACTCTGATGTTGACAACCTGTGTAATCTTCATTTTCCTCACCTGTAAAATGAAGTTGTACAAGAATAGGACTTCTTAACCTTTTTCCATTCATGACCCCCTTTTTCCTGAGAAATTTTTATACAACCCTAGGCATATAGATATATATATAAAGTAGGTTTATAAAGCAAACATTTACTAATAATAAATCAAAATTTTGAGACCCCCCATATTCAACCACATAATTGGTTGCAACCTACAGTTTAAGAAACTTTGAACTAGAAAGCTTCTATGATCTTTTCTAATCCTAAAGCTATAATTCTTGCTATAGCTACATGACCAGAATTTTTTTTTAATTTTAGTCATTTCTCTGATGACATGCTTTATTTTATTTTTCCTACATAATTACTGCTCTTGCCCAACACATGCCTTTTAATTTCATTTATTCTTTGTGTGATTCTCAACTGTATGTAGTTCTTTGGACACTGTAGAAATGCATAATTCATAACTATACAACAATTCTAGGGAAAAATCGTTCTAAGGAGTTGGACCTTGTTTTTTAGGGAGAGGCTGAGATTCTTTAATGGAACTCTGGATATCCTAATGTCATATAGGCTTATTCTTCTGATCCTGCTCTTCCGAGCCCAGTTCATTGCTAATTTTCTGTTTATCTAGGACAGATGAACTGATGAATGATCCTTATTAATTAGCCATTCAGTTGTATGCTATGATGTGAAAAATAGGCATTCTCATTGACTTTTTTATGACTAGCTTATTCCATTCTTTTGATTGGTTATAATCATTGAGGAGCATATGCAGTGGTCCCATTGTATCAGGAAAACCTCACTCTCAAAGGGAAAATCCCTGTTTAAGTTGGAGTCTATCTGCATTACTCATAGGACAGTGGTGAACAAGTTTGTGAACATGTCTAGCTTTATGCTCATTTATTATTAATAATAACCTATTGAAATTGTCAATAGCTATATCAAAATGCACCAATCACAATAATTAAGAGAAACTCAGGTTAAAACAACTCTGGAGTTCTGCCCCATTCATATCAGATTAGCAAAGTTGACAAAAAAAGGGAAATTACAAATGTTGGAGGGACTTTGAGAAAACTTGTACATTAATGCATTATAGGTAAAGCTGAGTTGGTTTATCTATTCTGGAAATCAATTTGGAACTTTGCCTTTCAAATAACTAAGCTGTGAATACCCTTTGACCCAACAATACCATGACTGGGCCCATACTCCAAGAGATCAAAGAAACAGGAAAAAGATCAATCTCCCAATTGATTGGGACATATGATATGATATACTCAGGTTACAGATTGAGATATTTAGTTTGGAGTCAAAGCCTACATGGAAATTAGTTTTGCTTTTGAGAAATATTTATAACAATGGCTTGGTTCTTTGTTCTTTTTTCTTTTTTAAATGGGGAGTGGTGATTTGTTAAGAAGAAATTATTTTTAAATGGGGATTGGACTAACAAAGATATCTCTGTTATGTCTTTTAAGGAATCCAAAATGATTTTTACATACACACACACATATACATATACACACACATATATGAGAAACCTGGTTGGAAGAGTATCTATTTCTTTGTGGACATATTTACCCCAGTGAATTAAGAGCAGGGAGTCTCTCACTTTTGTGTTTTTATCTTCAGTGCCTAAGATAGCATCAGACCCCAAATGGGCATTTAAACATGCTTATTGATTGATGGATCTAAAGTCTTTAAAATGGTCTTTTGATCTACTGTGAAATTTTTAATTCTAAAAAACAATAAACAAAGTGGAATTTTTTCTTACCTTCATGTTTCAGTCAATTGTTTTATGATAATGATGGATGGTAAAATATTGTGGAATATTTCTTGCCAGTGCCTGCCTTTTCCTTTCTGATATCCTCTTCAAAGATAGCTTTGTTTCATATGAAGATTGCTTTCATAAACATTTTGGACAGATAACATTTTAGGCATGTGGGTTGATAGTTATTACTGTTTTCTCTTGATCATTTTTTCTGGGGATGGTAAAAAGATTTCAATTTTTCCCCATGCCTTTGGTATCTTTCTTTCCTTCAGATACTTTGGATATCAATTTCTTAGTACCCTCAAAACGGTGTCACCTCTAGCATAGAACTCTTCTCTTCATTCTTGCCAGATTTGCTGCTCTTTAGAACTTGTTTTCTTTAGAGCCATTTCCAGTTCCTTAAGAATTACATCCAGAGCTATGATGTTAGAGTCCATTTCATTTTTCCTTTTTTTGTCTTTTTGCTATCTTCCTTCCAGTTTCATTCTTAAGTACCTTCAGAACAATTTTGTTTAATTAGATCTCACCAAGCTTTTTTTTTTTTTAACTTGTTTTATCTTTCATTGCTACTTGTTTGCTTTTAGAGTGACACTGCCCAGTCTTTCACCATTCTTCTCCACAATCTTTCATATAAAAATTTATATTGTAAACTTGAACTGAGCTGGGTCATCATATCTCTCTTATTGGAAAAGAGATCATACTGACTGGAGCGGTTTATGTGCTCTGTTGGTCACTTTGTTATAGCAATTGATTTGTGTGGCATAAACTTCTACAAAATTTGTTTATCAGCATTACTGTTTTTTTCCTCCGATTATTTCCCAGGAAAGAAGAAGAGGGATATATCAACAACTTTTTCAAATAAGTTAAATTGAAGTTTTTTGAAATACAAACTAGATCTCATTTTTTTTCTTCTAGTTTTATATTAACTTTTTTTTGTTCTAACTATATGTATACAGCTATTTCAGTAATTATTTCATTTTTTTCATATATTTACCACTCTCTATGTTTAATGTTTCCCAGTTATTTTTTGAGGCTTCTGTGTAATCTATGAAGCATTGGCTTCCCTTATTTCTTATTTTTGAATCATATTTTCTAACTTTTTTTTACTACTCATTTGTGATCACTCTTGTATTAAAGTCAGTGAGTATCAAAAATATATGTTGTGATAGTACATGTATATCAAACTGACTACCATCTTCAGAAAAGAGAAGGGGGAGAAAAAATGTGTAACTCAAAATCTTGCAAAAATGAATGCTAAAAACTTCTTTGACATGTAACTGGGGAAAACATAAAATATTTTTTAAAAAAGTATATATAGACTTAATTTGGAACTTTTTTTTTGGCTGAGGCAATTGGGGTTGTGACTTGCCCAGGGTCACCCAGCTAGGAAGTGTTAAGTGTCTGATACCAAATTTGAACTCGGGTCCTCCTGAATTCAAGGCTGGTGCTCTATCCACTGTGTCACCTAGCTGGTGAAAAAAGCTGGAACTTTTTAACCAGATTCTTTGTAGAATTTCTTATCCATTCAATAAGTGTAAGAATAAAAGTTGCAATCATATTTTCCAAATATCTATTATGAGTACTATAAAATGAATAAATGACACATTAAATTATCTTTTAATTCAATTCAAAAACCATTTATTCAAGTTCCTACTATATGTCTACTATCATTATGCTGGATGCCTTTTGCCTTTGGAGGCATGATAGAAGTTAAATCTTCCAACTCCTGTATTTCTCTCTTCAAATAAAATCTGTGAATCATTCTTCCATTTACCAAACTGATTTTATCTATAATAATGATGTCAAGGTTGATATAATTCCATTTCTTTAATAATATGTCAACTCATTGAGCAAATGTCGAAACTTGGTTTTGCCCAACATGCACATGAACAATAATGACTAATATTTAAATAGGACTTTAAAGTTTACAAAGTATTTTATATCTTCACAACAATCCTGTAACAAAGATGCTATTATTTTTATTTTAAAGACGAAGAAATTGAGACTAAGAGGTTCCATCATTTGGTGAGACACTAACTGAGTTAATGTCTATGGAAGTTTTGAACTCCTCTTCCCTACTCCAAATGCAACTCTCAACTGAGCCACTGTAACCAAGGACCTCATTCAGAGTATCAATTCACAGTACCAATACCCAAATTATCATTTACAAAAGGTCAAAGAATAGTGATTTTTAGATCTTCATCTCTTGGTTGATTTGCTCTGTCATTGTCATTGCTGAAACAGAAGGGAATCACTCAGCACTTGTAGCCATTTTGGCTTTTTTTGTCTGTTTTCTTGGGGTATCATCAACAAAGAATTCAATATTATCTGGTAGACTACTGTTCACAAACTTTAAATACTTAGAATGGTCCTTGGAAGCAAATCTAACCCATACCCCCACAGAGAGCTTTTGTTGCATGATAGAACCTGCTAGAGCTTGGGCTTGCCTGGAAAGTCTTTTGACAAATCCATGTCATCTCTGTGCCACTATAAGCTTCTGAGTAGGACTTAATAGATGATGATGACTAGTGGTAGTAGTTAGAATAGTAGTATCATTATTATTATTAATAACAGAATTTTATGGCAAAAAAGTGAAGAAGGCAATAGGTCTTACAAGTCAAGGATTTTCAGCATCTTTTTTTTTTCTCTTCCTCGAAGAATTTTCTTTTCTAAATATATTACATATTATTATCCCTTTATCACTTTTCTAAAAAAGCAACAACTAGGTAAGATGGATACAAAAAACATCATTATCCCCATTATACATATGGGTTTGGATTATAACTTCTTTTGTAAAATGCTATAGATGATATTAGATTAGCCAATCAGTCAATAGACCTCAATTAAGCACACACTATGTGCCAAGCACTGAGCAAAGTGGTAGGGTTGCAAAGAAAAGCTGGAGAAAGTTTTTATCCTGGAGGAATTCACAATCTAAAGGAGGACAACAAAAATGCAAAAAGCTATGTACAAACAAATAGGACAAATAGGAACTAGTCAACAGAGGGAAGTCTTTAGATTAATACTGATAAAAGTTTCCCATGGAGGATGTTATTTTAGCTAGGATTTGACGGAAGTCAGGAGATAGAGACAAAGAAAGAAGAAAACATTCCAAGTATGGGAGATAGCCAATAAAATGTCTGGGGTTGGGAGATGAGTGTCTTGTTCAACAGCAAGGAGGCTATATCATTGAAATGAAGACAATGTGGAGTGAGAGGCTACAAAGTATAAGTCTGGAGAGACAGGGGAAGTAGAACTAGATTATGAATGAATGAATGCCAAACACAGAATTATGAGCAGTATCCCTTCATAAATTATCAAGACTCAGTGGAATTTCCACTTTGTGGAAGTCTAAAGAAAGCTTAGTGAGAGACTCAATCAAGTGCAAAAGTATTTAAGTATAAATCTCTCACACTCTGAAATCCAGCCAAATTTGAATTCTTTCTATTCCTTACACATAACTCGCTATCTTTCCCTTTTATGTCTTTGCTCTGTGTCATCCCATGGGTCTGGAATGTACTTTGTCCTTATCCCTGGCTCATGACACATCTGAAGTACCATCTTCTTGAGGAACCATTTCCTGATAGAACCCTGCTTTTTAATCTGCCTTATTTTTTAACTACTTTGTATTTCTTTATTTTATATATGTATGTAATTATTTTTCCCCACTGGGGAGATAAGCTTGGTCTGAATAGGGACTATTTCATTATTTGTACTTATATCTTAAGGTCCTACCTCAGTGCCTGGCACACAGTAAATGCCTAATAAATGCATGCTGATTGATTGGAAGGACCATGAACAGAGAAAACACTGTCTCTCAGTAACAGTGGAGGCAATTTATTTAGATTCTCACATCACCATCCTGGATGTGCAGGAGATGGAAATGATAGTGAAGAAACAAAGACAGAATAAAAACAGCTGTACTAAAGAAAATACACAGTGGAAGTCTCTGCTGGAGGGGATTCAATTTTGAGGGTGTAGAGAGACTGATTTACAAGATGTTTGAAGTAAGGGAAGATATTAAAAGAATAGAAACAAAAGTTGGGCTTATAAAAGTTCCCCAAAAGCAAATATTTTATTATCAGTAAGTACTAATTTACATATCTATTTTTCACATTAGTATAAAATCTTTATGAGAATAAGGTTAGCTAACATCATTCATAAAAAGATTAGGGCATCTAGATGACTCAGAGGATAGAGCACTGGGCCTGGAGTAAAGAAGACTCATCTTCCTGAGTTCAAATCTGGCCTCTGACACTTACTAGCCATTGTGACCCTGGGCAAGTCACTTAATCCTATTTGCCTCAGTTTACTTATCTATAAATTGAGATGGAGAAAGATGCTAAACTACTTTAGTATCTTTGCCAAGAAATTCCTAAATGACATCTTGAATAGTCAGACAGGTTTGAATAGATGACTGAACAACATTCATCCTTCATGCTGAGGGTGTATTAAGCTTCTTCATGATCATATCACTCAAGAATTTTACTAGTTCTCCATGTTGTACCAAATAAAAACCCCAAATGGAATCAGAGAGTAAGACTGGAAAAGATGACTGAATTCATGAAGATGTTAGATAATAATAGGCAGACATTGATAAGCAATATTGTCAAATAGAAGAGATATTTATAGGAATATTACTTTTATTGAGAATTCTTAAAAGCAATTTGTTTGGTGGAACTACTACAAAAAAGCTCTCAATCAACAAAGACCTGGAGAATTACAAAAGAAGTAACCATAGAGCTGGCTTTGTGTGATAATCTCTCGATTATTCATACCTGACAAAGCTCCACCTCTCATTCCTAATATATGGGATTGGATGATATGGCCTCCCTGATTTCTTCTAGCTTTTAAGCTATGATCTCATGAGGGAAAGGAATTGAGTGCATTTTACTCATTGTGGATGAAGCCCCATACCAGCCCCAAGTGGGAAATCTTAGAGATCATTTAGGTCAACCCCTAATTTTCCAGAAGACAATATAGAAACAGAAGTGATGTATGGTGACCCCCAAACTTATTTCACCAATTGTTGGTAAAATTAAGTTAAAATCCTACTCTCTTGATGTCTGTCCTGGATAAGTTAAATGTACTATTGAAGCTGAAAACCACATGAGATTATGTTACAGGGGAAAGAAGGCAGGAGGGGTTTATTGAATCTAGGTTATCACCTGAAAGGCAGTTCTCTCACCTGGAAATAAAGACAGTATAGTATAATGAATGAGAAATTGGGACTGAAATCACTGTGCTATATTGTCTGGGATTCTTGTTTGTATTTCTCTGAGCAAATAAGTTTTATGGGAAACTCCCCAGAACTAATCTACTAAAATCATATGGGTTGCAATCTCTATTTTTTAAGATAATTCCCCATGCTATCAAAATTACAGATCCTCTGTCTTGCCATTATTGATATTTTAGAAATCTGTATGTATGGTTTAATACTGGGGATGTGTTTTAAAAAAATTTCTCACAAGGTCAATGAGTAGCAAAATGAGGAATGTGAATAAAAGGTGAATATATATATATAAAAAGAAGTAAATTACAGATCCTTTGAACATATTTGATTATGCACCTAAAAGATATTTAGTTTCAACAAATGTCTTTTGTGTGGAGCACTGTGCTAAAGAACAAGAAGCAGAGACATGAATAAATGCTCTCAAGTTAATTCCTTATAACAAATTCAGGTATATGAGAAATCATCCTCAGGAGAGGATCCAGATCCCAGCACCTAAGGTTTTGTGGAAACAGAAAAGGATCCCTAACACCATGGTACCTGTGGAGAGACTCTCGGGGGCACTATGAAGTTGTTGTTGAAGGAGCCATTACCAATGGTAAGGTTGGACTTCAGAGAAGCACATACTCTAAGCCAGGGCTTAAATTTTATGCACTTGCAATCCCCTTTTCATCCTAGAAATTTTTAAGTGATCCTGGGTACACAGGTATATAAAATAGTATAATCAAATATTTACTGATAATCAAATGTTTACTGAAAATAATTCATAATTTCACAACCCTTCCATATTCAGTTATGCAACCCCCTGAATATGGGGGTTGTGAAAAATTTGGCAACAGTAAAAGGTATCAAATTTCATTATGATTTAATATCAGTAAATGTTTGATTTGCATAATTATTTTATATACCTGTATACCCAGGGTTGTGTAAAAATTACTGGGTGAAAAGCAGTTTTAAGTAGAGAAAGTTTAAGAAGATTTGCTCTAAACTATACCCTGAGTAAATAACTGCTGAGGTGAGAAAATTCACCATCTGAAAATTCCTTATTTTAAATAATCACTTTTACTAACTGGCTGTTAAGATTATTTGTTTCTATCTATAGAAGGAAGATTCTTGGCATCCTTTACATTTCTGGCATTGTTGGGGCAAAGTTACAATTGTTACTTCTCTTACATCTGTCTATACCCACCTTCCCTTCCTGGAGAAACTTCTGCCTTGGAGCCCTTGATGTCCTGGCCTTTTCCAGAATACTGAAGGTATGTATGAGTTCTCTCCTGAGGATGTCTTCTCACAAACATGAATTTGTTCTAAGTTACTCTGAGGGTATCTTCCATGCTACTTATCTTGAAGCACATTTTTAAAGGTATATTTGGGTATGCTTTTGGCCAAAAAACAAAAACAAAACAAAACAAAAAAACCCAAATGAGGTCATAAAGAGCCTGACATGAAAAAATTGAACAACAAAAATAAAGTATAATAAAAAAATACATGATAAGTACAAAATAATATATTATGTCAAGTAGAGAAAGATATTGTTAACTGCAGGGAATCAGTGGATTTTGGAGCTATAAGGAATCTTAGAGATCTAACTCTCATTTTCTGTGTGGAAAAACTTGGAAGGACATGATTTGGGCATGTTAATTCAATTGTTATTTTTTTCACTCATGACCAACTCTTCATGATGCCAATAGGGATTTTTGGGGGCAGAGATACTGGAGTGGTTGCCATTTCCTTCTCTAGCCCATTTTATACATGAGAAAATTGAGGCAAACAGCGTTAAGTGATTTGACAAGGATCACACAACTAGTAAGTGTCTGAGGGTGGATTTGAGCTCAGGAAAAGGAGTCATCCTGATTCCAGGTCTAGCATTCTATCCATTGCACCACCTAATCGTCCTGCACATGCATACATTAACTCCCAAAGGTCAGATGCAAGATCTAAATATGATCCATTTTTTACTCTAAATCCTTTAATTTTTGCATTCTACCACTTGAGTTGCATTTTAAAGAATGAACTTTATTAAAGGCAGAGAGGGAGATCAGTATGTTAACTAAGGAAGGGTATTCTACACATAGGGAACAATTCAAGCACAGTCACAGAGACAGGAAAGGGAGGTATGGTTATTGGCCAACTCCAGTTTGGCTCAGGCTAAGTAAAGGTATTTAGCATGAGGCAAGTTGGGAATGCAATGTGGTGGTGGGTTGGGAACAGTCTTGAAAGAAAAGCATAATTTAGTGGATTCTTGTTCTCTCTAAATTCCTATAGCACTTATCACCTCTATGCAATGTGACACTTATAAGCAATGTAGTTTCATATATGCTCAACTTAACTACTATGTTTTAAATTTATTGAAATCAGGGATTTATTTCATGCTGGCTTTTTTTCTTAAGCTGATTAGCTAGCAGATGAATAAGTTTGAAATAAGCATTTATTTATTTGTTTGTTGCAAAGCTCACCTTTAAAAGAATCAAATAGGTAGGTATCTAAATCACTTTTGTGTGCTTTTCTTTCAGTATTTATTCCGTATGTAATTCTATGTATCACCCCCATTAGAATGTAAACTCCTTGCAAGTGGGGACTGTTTCATATTTTGTTTTTATATTCCTAGTGCCTAGCACAATGCCTGGCATATAGTATTATTGTTTTTCCTTCTAAAAGGGCCAGTGACATCATTGGCGATGTATTAGAATGAATTTGATTAGTGAGGCAGAGTTATACAATGCCATTAGCTTTGCTCTTTCTTCCTGAGTCATCAGTCTATGGCAAAACAAAAATCAGGATGATTGGCCATGGCCCAGGATGTAGAAGATGACTTTTGCATCCTTGATTTTTGATCAGGTTCCAAAGGTGCCACATTAAATTGTTCTCATCTAACCATTCTGCTAGGGAAAGTCTTCACATGCTTGTGGTAGACATTACCCTAACACTCCAGGTTTGAGGCCTGTTGATTATCCTCAACCTGTTTAGCCTGTCTACCCAAATTGTTTTTACCAGGGTATAGCCACTGTACATGCTACAGCCACAGGTGAGAGCTGAAAGAATCAGGTGGACACCCAGGGTGGATGAGCACCAGAAGTGCTAGCCCTCCTGAACACCCCATACACCCCTTAGCACACAGTAAGTACTTAAGTAATGCTTTTTGTTTGTTATAAAAAAATCTTATCCCAAAATACTTAAGCCCTTTCTAATGTTACTACCACAATCACTGAGGATGAGGATGATGATTTATATTAACATTTACTAGGGTTTTCAAAGCACTTAAATAAAGGCACAGATTGTATGCTCATCCAACTTGTAGGTGACACAAATCTAGGAAACAGTTCACTTTTCAGATGACAATTACAACATAAAAAAATCCTGATAGAACAGATATTGAGTGTAATCCAATAAAGTAAAATTTAATAGGGATAAATATAACGTCATGTTCTTCATTACAATCTAATTCATATGTATAAGATGAAAAAATCATGGCTAGACAAAAGTTCTGAAAAAAACCTGCAGGTCTGAATGTATTATATGCTCATGTACTTCTAATTGATGCTGTCTATAGCTTGTTTATACATAGTTGTTTGAAGGTTGTCTTCCTCATTAAATAGTGAGCTCCTTGAGAGCAAGGACTTTTACCTTTATATTCCCAGTGCACAGGTACAGGCCTGGCATGTAGTAGGCACTTAATGTTTATTGATTAACTGTATATTAGTTCATTTGACACCCCAATGTAATTATAACCCCCAATCCTAAAAAAATATAATCCTACAGCCCTATGTAAAGGAATATAGATAACAACAATAATAATTATATACTATAATATTTTACATACAATGTTATTCAATTCTCACCACACTTCTGTGAAGTAAATGATATTATTATTCCCATTTTAAAGAGTAGATCCCTGGAAAGAGTCGCATTTAAGTTGAGAGGTAGCATAATATAGTAGAAACAGACTAGAATGAGAAGATTTGAAATCAAATCTCAGCTCTGCCATGACTTATGAAGTCTGCTCTCAGCTCTAAATCTGTAAATTTGTAAGATATTATCCGTTGAAATGAAGGCTTTAACAGGTAGTTTTGATGAGTTTCAGGGAAAAGTGTGAAGGAATTAGAAACCTGAGAGAAAGGGGGGCAGCTAGGTGGCGCAGTGGATAGAGCACCAGCCCTGAATTCAGGAGGGCCCGAGTTCAAATCTGGTCTCAGACACTTAACACTTGCTAGCTGTGTGACCCTGGGCAAGTCACTTAACCCCAGCCTCAGGGGAAAAAAAAAAAAGAGAGAAAGGAATGATAAAAGATGAATAAACTGAAGGCATTAAAGAGAACCAATCAGCAAATGGTTTTTAAGTGCCTCCTATGTGCCAAGCTCTGCAAACATCTACTCCATAATTTTACCATGATCCCTAGATGCTGCTTGGGGCATTCCATCCTAGTCTTTGATGGTCCAGACCTGTTCTAAATATGGGTTTTCTTTCTTCACCTCTATCATCTTCCATCAACCTCACAGTGGAATCATTTCAGTAGTGGCACAATGAATCTCTCTGAAAAGGCTTAGAAAACCATTGAGAGAATTTGATTTACCAAAAAATTCTCAAAACTTAAAACATATAAATAAATATTCCCCCCACTCCATTAGCTGAATGCAATTCTTCTTTGTAGTTCTCCATTGTTTACTAGGAGGACAACAAGCATAGTTTAAAAAATATTGGCAAAAAGAACAAAAAGCTATTAAAAATAAATGGATTTTAAGAGATTTTATATTTATTCGATAACTATAATGTGGCTAGGGAGTTAAATTGGAGCAGAAGAAACTCAAATGTAATATGTTGAAGGTTTCTGAAGAATTATCTACTCTTTGACTTTATTTTATTATTTGTGTACAAACACACATATACATACACTCTGAAGCATCTGTTAAGCAAGGGTTTTTCTTCCAAATCTCTTCCAATCGTGCAGAACCTAATGAGTTTTCAAAGGAAAAATGACTTCCATTTCTGCATGTGGTCGGGTTTGTTTATAACTTTGCTTGCAAAAAAAATCTGGAATTATTTATTGGCAATTTGCATGTTGCTAAATAACAGATGTTCTGCAAATGAAAATTTCTTTTGTAACTTAAGAAAGGGGAAAAAAGGGAGGGAGTACTTCAATCTCAGATGTGAAGGAAATCTCATAACTTGTAGTCTTTCTCTAGTGTACCCAGTGACCAGCCTACCTGAGAATGCTTAAGTAATAAGCCTTTTAGCCTGAGAAGATCTACTGGAGAAACAAACTTTTCTCCCCTGAGCCCTAAGAGAAGGAGAGGAAGGCTTCTGTCTTATGGTTCCCATGTGTAGGATTGTTTTCATTCATGTCATCTCTACTGTCCATTGTAGCAGAAGAAAAGTTTACCTAAGAATAATAAAGATCAGAGTGAAATCCCTGAAGGGCAGAACTCATCTTAGGATGTATAAATTGAAAACAAAAATTTTCCATTTGCCCTCTGAACTTTGCACCTATTTCTCTTTACAGTTGAATCTTGCTTTGATTCATGAGATTTTGCCTTAGATTTTCTCTTAGATTTTTTTTTTCAGGTGGGAAATGGAAGAAGTTGTATTTGTAAACAGGGTTCAGTTAGACACTTTTTAGTTAAAGTACTAGTAATTTTGTTTCTTAGAAATCTTTTTTATTCAACTGAAAATCTCTGATTCTGTCTTACAGACTTGGACTAGATTATTATTAATAATATGAATTATATTAAAGATGGTTTGGTCTAGCAAAAAGTGTGCTGTCCTCAGAATCATGACTAGGTTAAAATCTTGTCCTTATACATGATTATTGTGACTCTATGCAAGTCACTAGGCCATTTAATGATCCAAGGCAATTCCATAAGACTATAATTTCCACTCAAAATAATATTCATTTATGAAGTGCTTTTTGACTAGAAGCTTGACATAGCAGATAGAAAACTAGCTTCAGGGTCAGCACAACATGGGTTACAGTATGGCATCTGACATATCCTAAGAAGATGAATTTGGGCAAATTATTTAACCTGTCATTGTTCTAGATAACTCTGTCAGAGTTATGGATTGGGAACAAGGGAGTACTTAAAGCAAGTCCAATTTTGTCAAGGGGGTATTTAAAGTCAAGTCCCAACTCTGTCAAGGGATATCTTTGTGATCTTTGAAAAAATCGCTTGATCTCTCTTAAACCTCAGTTTCTTAATCAGTAAAATGATGAGGCTGGACCAGATGGTCTCTAAGATGCTTTCAAAATCTAATTTATGAACAGAAGTTACAGGGCAACTAGGTGGCCATGGATAGAGTACTAAGAATCAGGAAGATCTGAGTTCACATTCAGCCTCAGATATTTACTAACTGTGTGATCCTAAGCAAGTCACTTTATGCCTCAGTTTCTTCATGTGTAAAATGATCTGGACTTGTGATTGTAAATGACTGAACAACAATCACTGAAGTTTCAGTGGAGGGGCTGTTCTGTATATGTGCAAGATTCTTACCTATGTCAATGATATTGTAAGTTTAGTAAAAAAAAAAAAAAAAAAAAAAAAGCACTTTTACCTGTTAAAATTACTTCATTTTGTCTTCATAGAAATTCTGAGATCGGTACAATAAGAACAGGTATTTTTATTTGACATTTTACAGAGCATTTCTAAGTTTAAGTATCTACTTAGTGACAGGGCCATCCCAGAAGACCCAGTTTCTGATTTGGAGGTATTTTTTTCATTGTTGGAACTGCATAATAGTTGTCTATTACTCAGAGAGTATATTGACTTTATTTTTCTCTTTTCTCTTTGTGATTTCCTGATGAAAACTTACCTGATTGTTTATTCCCTGTGACATATTAGTTTTATAGGTCAGGATAAGCAGATGAAATAATTTCTGAACATAGAGTTAGTTAAATGCTGTGAGCCTAAGAGTTTTAACATCAAGTTGCCAAATACAAACAGGAGCTTCAGACAGCAGTTGCTATATTGGGAGCCTCACACATACAGTACTTGGTTTTTCAGTTATAGCTTCATCTCTCTGAAAACCAACTAGATAGCTTTTATAAGCTCTAGGTGTTCTTTTCCCAGATCACACTCTGGCAAGTCTGGTCCTTGAGATAATCAACTATTTCCTCTCAGGGAGGAACCACCATAAATGGTCAGGTTATCTCTCTGCTGCTATTGTCTCAACTCCCCATTTTAGTGTGTTCTCAACATAAATCACAAGTTAGAGACTCTTCCTTACTCTACAATGATTAGCAAATCAATTTCACTTAACCAAATAGATCCAATTATCTTTTTCAAAGGCGTAGTAGCTGAAAATATATAGCACCAACCAAAGAAATTAAAAATATCCCACTTCCACACCCAGCCCCATATAGTGAACACACTATAATTTGGTCTTTGATTTGCCCAAAATCAGCTCATAAGTATCTGAGGTTTGATGATTTCTGGCTCCCAGGCCTACTACTTTTTCCAGTGGGTTGGATCATATAGCTGCTTCATTTTAATAAGCATTTTCAGTTCGTTGTTTTTCAATTGTGTTCAACTCTTTATCGTCCCATTTGGTATTTTATTGGCAAAGATATTAGAGTAGTTTACATTTTAGGATGAAGATAAAGAACTGAGGAAAACAGGGTAAATGACTTATCTAGGGTAACACAGCTAATAAGAGGCTGAATCTGAACTCAGTTCTTCTTGACTCTAAGCTCAGAGCGCTATCCTTTGTACTACCAAATTGCTCTACTATATGGAAAGAACTATACCAAGCATCAGAGATACAAAAAGAAAAATAAGAGTTCCCATTCTCATATTCTAAAGAGGAAGCATCACATATGGAAGGTTTAAGTTGTAAGACAGAGAGAAAGGTCCCATAATTTTGGGGGCCCAGTAGCAAAGAAGACGATAATGATAATAGATCTTTAATAACATTAACACTGATAAATTTAGGGTAACAGGATACAGACACATCTTTGCACTTCCTTTAATATATTCATACCTTGTTACCTCTGTTACTTGTTATTCTCTTTAATAAAACTTACAATGATAAAATTTGCTCAGATATTGAAACATTTGACAGTGCCAAGGATTTTGGTGGCAAGAAGAACTCTTTTCTGGGTCTTCTGAAGCTGTGACTGTAGTACCTTTAGAAACAATTTCTAGGATGCATCATTATAGGTTTTGTTTCCCTGGACAATGGCTATAGGTAGTGGGGTAGAAGCATTTATAATCCCAGGGCTATTGAGTACACAGTTTGGACTGTCTCCATCAGGATCTGAAGGGAGCTAATGGTAAAGGTGATGGTGATGTTTGGCTTACCTGTGATATACTGCCTCCTGTCTTCTTTGGTGGGCCTTGCTGCTTCAGTTAACCTAGTTTACTTGCCTTGTGAGTGATGGTTAACAGTTGGTGGGGATGGCTGACACCTTATCCACAGGAGTTGCCCCCCTGATGTCGGCAGCAAAGGATGAATTGGAAGCAGGATCAGTGGTCTGGGGCAGAGAGCTCCTGAGACTATCTGACTACTGGTGGCATTTGGCCAACAATTGGGAATTCTAGAGATGAAGATGGTACTTATTCTACAATGATCTATCCCCTTCAGGATGGCTGCAAAGCCTCAGATAGAAGAATTTCTAGTAATTTGTTGTGGGGAAGATGTATTGCTAGTTCTAGAGCTTTCAGAGTCCTCAGATAGTCCCACCAGTGTCTGAGAAGTGATGGTGTTCAAGTGGGGAGCCAGTTTAATTTGACTGACATATGCTGCTCCCCCTTCTTGTCCTCTTTCTTTTATCCCCCTTTATCCTTTTGTCTCTCCCTTCCAGCCCCCTGTCTCCCCTGAGAGAATCACAACTAG
Source organism: Sminthopsis crassicaudata (assembly GCF_048593235.1). Classification (NCBI taxonomy): domain Eukaryota; kingdom Metazoa; phylum Chordata; class Mammalia; order Dasyuromorphia; family Dasyuridae; genus Sminthopsis; species Sminthopsis crassicaudata. Next base: position 221,278,834 of record NC_133617.1, on the reverse strand, counting down.
AAAGAGGTCATTGCCATCATGGAATTCTTTTATATTACATGGTTTTTTTTGTTGTTGTTGTTCAGCAGCCCTTTGAAAAGCTTTTTCTCATCACATAGTAGGAGGACAGAAAATGCATTAAATCTAATAAATTAAATTTATTACATGTCATCACAAACTTCCCAAAGAGGGCTCATCAAACATCCATGTGGGAAATTGCATCAGGCAAAGCATTCTCCAATGGCCCTTTGGCCATTCTTCTGCTCCACTATAACAGAAACTTCAGAAAATATTCAGTTCATTCCTAATAGTAGGTTGATTTAGACAACTCAAGGATTTTCTGTGACCTTTCCTTTTTTCTTCTTCTGCTTTCTAAAACTCAACTGAAACTACTATCTTCAAAATCATCTTTTAACTGCACAATCCAATGGCTTTTTTCAGTCCTCATCCTTCTTGACCTCTCTGAAGCATCTGGCAGTTTTGATCACTCTCTCTTCCTCTATTGTCTTTTTGGGGATTTTTTTCATGATACTGCTATGACTGCTCCTTCTCAGTCTCCTTTGCTAGAACTTCATCCCTGTTCTACTTGAAAGATCAAGATAATCTAACTTGTATTTGATATCTCAAACTTGATAGGAATGAAATTGAACTCAACTTTCTTCCAAATCCTTCTCTTTCCAAATGCATACTTTTTCTGATTTCTATTTCTATATAGCGTACCATCATTCCTTTAAGGCATCTAAGTATGCAACTTGAGAATCATCTTTAATTCCTTATTCTCCTTCAACCCACAAATCCAATTAGGGCTTAAATTTTTACCAATTTAAGTTCAACACAGTCTCTTACATGTTTCTTCTCTCCTCATAGACTTACCAACTGAATTCAGGCCTTCATCAAGTCTCATTTGAATTATTATAATAAAACTTTTCATTAGCTTCTCCCTCTGCAGCCTTTTCTCTCTTCAGTTCACCTTTTCACATAGCTGTCAAAATGATATCTGTAAAACACAAGTCAGCACACTATTCCCCTAATCAATATTTCCTCTTTCTGACAAGGTGGCAGAGTAGATAGAGTACTGGACTCAAGAAAGATCTGATTTCAAACTGTGACTCAGACAATTGACTGTGTGTCCCTAGGTAAGTTACTTAATGTCCCAATCTTAGTTTCCTTTTTTGCAAAATGGAGATAATAATAGTTTCTATCTTACAGAGTTGTTGTGAGGATTAAAGGAGTTAACTTTTGTAAAACTTTGCAAATTTTAAAGTACATATAAATGCAAGCTATTAAACAGTATTTCAGTTATTGGTATATATGCTATATTTTTATTGCCATCCCTGCCAATAGATTATAAGTTCCAGGGGCTTTGTTTCTCTATCTTCTCTAGCCAGAGAAAAGTGCTTTGAATATAGCTGGTCCTTAATAAACCAAATTGAGTTATGTTATTCTCCAGGTGTTTTTTTCAAATCATCTGTTGCTTTTATGGCTGACTCCCCAGCAGCTTTCAAACATAAGCTATTTATTCTTTTAGCTTTGTTATCTGAATTAATTTTACAATTTAGAAAATTTCTATGCTGTGCATGTATGTATTTATGTCTGTATGCATATGTATGTGTATGTGCATGTGTGTGTGTGTGCATGTGAAAGATGGGGGGAGAAAAGGTGGGAGAAGCCTGCAACCTGCTGTGTGCTGTAGCAAATCATTGACTGGACTCAGAACAGTTATAGATTTTAGGTTGAATTTTCTAGGGCAGGGCTTCATTTTCTTATTTTTTAAATGAACTGTCATTTGTACTGTCAAAAAACTGGAAACAAAGGTAGTGCCTTTCAATTATGGAATGACCAAATAAATGATAGAAGAATGTAATGGAATATGTTGTTCTACAAGAAATGAAGATAGTTTCACTGAAACTGGGTATACTTAAAAGCAGTGATGTATAGTGAAGTGAGCAATTCTATATATTGACTATTCTTTCATAATAACTCTGAGATACTTTAAAACTCTGATCAATGGAATGATCAACCACAATTCCAGATGACTGATGAAATGACAACTACCTCCCAACAGAGACCTAATCAGCTCAGAGGGCAGGATGAGACATAATTTTTGGATGTGACCAAATTTTTTTGGATGAGGGAATTTTTTCTTATTTTAAATATTGGTACAAGAAGTTTTTCTCCCTTTTTTTAATTGTGGAGGACAAGAGGATGGAAACATTTTTGTTGAGAAAAAATTTAATTTACAAATTTACAAAAATAAAATTAGTTGAGTTAGATTATCTTTACTGACTTTTCCAGGCCTTTTATGATCCTGTTAAAAAAAAAATAGGACTCAAAAATTGGCAGTGACATGTGTGTGTTGACATGTCTTACTAGATTTTCATTTTATGAATGAGTATACCCACTTGGTTTGTGTAACATTGAGTCAACCCTGTTGGTGAACTGTTGAAAAGTGGGGCTCCTGTTATATAATATAAAATCTGGAACCTAAAGCAGTTCCCCTTTCAGCAAAACAGATCACAACTCCTCTGCTTTTGTGGATGATCTTCAAGATGGTTGCTTGGTTCTTGTCCTTTGTTCTTGAAGAAGATGAAAATGACATCACCCTTAGAGTTGTTAAAATGTATTTGGCTGCTCAGACCAGTACAAGCTTAGAATGCTCTACCACAGGTCAGGCACAAATATTCCTTATGAACATTTGGGTTAGATTCTCTAAATTTGCACATTTCACGTTTCTTTTGAACTACTTTCAATTCTGCTTTGTTCAAAGAGCATTGTACCTTCTCCAATGAGGGCACACCATGCTGGGTGGTCCTGTGCCAATGTCTCCCATGTTATGCAATAGACTCTAAAGTTCTTTAGAGAGACCTAAAGTATATCTTTATATCGCTTTTTCTTACCAAAATATCCTGAAGGTGACACTTCACACAAACCAGACCTCTGGGCTGGAACCTTTCTTTGGATCTTCTCTTATTGTTCCAGAAGGACTACTGTTATGCCTCAACTTTTATTTGTTTTTAATCACTTTACTTTCACTTTGTGACCTATTTTGTATTGTTTGTGGGGGAAATTTGGAGAGCTTGGCATTTTCTGACTTACTTTACCACTTTCCCAGAATCCTCTCTGACTCCAGGTCTGGCACTCTCCATGAGCCACCTAGCTGTCTCATAATCCTTAAGACTACAGATATATTTAAGGGACCTGTATTCAAAAGCCTTTCCAGTTATCTAGGGAGCCATGATGTAATTAATTTTAAAAATTGGATTTGGAACTTATAGGACTAAATTAAAATCTGAAATCTTCTATTTATTTTTATATGATCAACAAAAAAAGTTTAAAAAAATGATATTATAAGAACAAGGGATAGTTTACATCTCAGATCTGTGGAGAAGGAAGGAATTTGTGGCCAAAGAACTTGAGTACATTATTGAATGCAAAATGGATAATTTTGATTATATTAAGTTAAAAAGGTTTTGCACAAACAAAACTAATGCAGACAAAATTAGAAGGGAAACAATAAACTGGGGGGAAAATTACATTCAATTACATTACAGCTCTTGATAAAGCCTTCATTTCTAAAATATGTAGGGAGTTGACTGAAATTTATAAAAATCCAAGCCATTCTTTAATTGATAAATGGTAAAAGGATATGAACAAATTTCAGAAGAAGAAATTAAAACCATGTCTAGTCATATGAAAAGATGCTCTAAATCATTATTAATCAGAGAAATGCAAATTAAGACAACTCTGAGTATCAATACATACCTCTCAGTTTGGCTAAAGTTACAGGAAAAGAAAATGATGAATGTTGGAGAGGATGTGGGAAACTGGGACACTAATACATTATTGGTGGAATTGTGAACAGATTCAACCATTCTGGAGAGCAATTTGGAACTATACCAAAGAGCTATCAAAATGTGCATAGCCTTTGTTCAAGAAATGTTTCCACTAGGCTTATATCCTAAAGAGATCATAAAGGAAGGAAAAAGATCCACATGTACAAAAATGTTTGTGGCAGTCCTTTTTGTAATGGCAAGAAATTGGAAACTGAATGGATGCGCATCAATTGGAAAATGGCTGATAAGTTATGGTTTATGAATGTTATAGAATATTATTGTTCTGTAAGAAATGATCAACAGGATGCTTTCAGAAAAATCTGGAGAAACTTACATGAACTGATGCTAAGTGAAAGGAGCAGAATCAGAAGCTCATTATACATGACAATGAAAGGATTATACAATGATCAGTTCTGATGGACATGGCTCTCATCAACAATGAGGTGATTCAGACCAGTTCCAATGGTCTTATGATGGAGAGAGGCATCTACATCCAAAGAAAGGACAGTGGGAACTGAATGTGAACCTCAATATAGTATTTTCATTCTTTTTTTTCCTTTTTTATTATATAGCTTTTAATTTACAAGATATATGCATGGGTAATTTTTCAGCATTGACAGTTGCAAAACCTTTTGTTCCAACTTTTCCTGTCCTTCCCCCCACCCCCTCCCCCAGATGGTAGGTTGACCAATACATGTTAAATATGTTGAAGTATTATTCAAATACATATATGTGTATATGTCCAAACAGTTATTTTGCTGTACAAAAAGAATCAGACTTTGAAATAGTGTACAATTAGCCTGTGAAGGAAATAAAAAATTAATATTTTTATTCTTTTTGTTGTTTGCTTGCATTTTGTTTTATTTTTTCCTTTTTTGATCTGATTTTTCTTGTGCAGCATGATGTTTGTGGAAATGTGTATAGAGGAATTGCACATGTTTAACATATATTGGATCACCTGAGGACTGGGAGAGAGGGTGGGGGCTAAGGGAAGGAAAAATTAGAACACAGGTTTTTGTAGGGTGAATGTCAAAAATTATCCACATATATTTGAAAATGAAAAGTTATAATTTAAAAAAGCTATTTGACAAAAAACAGTGGGAAAAGTGGACAAAAAATTGAGATCAGTAGATCATTTTATGTATAAAATTGGTTAAAAAGGCAGATTTATAAAATATGACTTGCATTTATAGTAATTCTGCACCTAAAAGTATACTTACGAAATAGTTCATACTTATGCCTCCAATGAAAAAGCAAAACTCTTTAGTAATGAGATGTGGATTGAACTTTCATCCTTGCATTAAGAAAGATTTTCCTTTTGTGTATTTTTTTTATTGTACTAAGGGTGTACTAGGATGTTATGGTACCAAGGGAAGGGGAACACATATATATGATACACTTTTAAGCTTAATCTGCATTGGCATTTTTCTCATCTCTTTATTAAATTTAGATAATCACCAAAAAAAACCTCAAACCTGATTTGTAGCACTTGCTGATTTCTGAGGGGTAAAGGCTCATGCAGAAAATTTAGCAAGTGGTTCTCACAAACTGGTTCAAGCTGATGCTGGCACTCTGTTGCACTGTACTCTCATGCAGGAAAGAGGCATTGGATGACATAAGGATAGGGTCATCCCCAGGTGTTTATGAGAAATAATATGAAACCCATAAATTTATTCTTTGTCAGAATAAATTAAACTAGGTAAGAGTAAGACAAAGGCCACACAAAGTTCTTGACTTTGTCTTTCTTAGTAATTTGCTACTGAGGAGTTAAGTACCTGAAATAAAAACACACCGTGATACTTCCAAATTTGTCCATTTAGCAGTGGTCATTTCTCATATCTTTTAAAAAATTTAGTTCCAAATTTTTTCCTTTCTGCCTCTCCTTTATTAAGAAGGCAAGAAAAGCAAAACCTGTTATAAATATTCATAGTCCTTAATTAGTCATATATATATATATATGGATTTAGATAAATATGTAAATATGGATAATAGAAATATGTATGTAGGGGTTGTAGATTTATATGCATGTAGGTTATAATAGGATAATATATAATAAATTATACAATAATATTGCAACACAACTTAGGAAATTTGATAAACATGTTGCTCAACCATTTATCTGGAGATGGATGGCATGTTTCATTAGTTAAGTAGGAATATTATAAGACTTTCCTATTTGATTCTTTTGGTTCTGCTCATTTTACATCATTTCATACAAATCTTTCCAGGCTTCTCTGGAACTATTTCCTTCATCATTCTTATAACATAGTATTATTTCATCCATAACTTGTTCAGCCATTCTTCAACTGATGAGTACCTCCTAAACTTCCAATTCTTTGCCACTATTAAAAAGAGTTGCTAAAAATATTATTGAATATGAGTCCTATTCCTTTTGCTTTACTCTCTTTGGGGTATTATAGAACTAGGAAGTTATTTTGCTAGGTTAAAGAGTATGCATAGTTTGATAGCTTTTGGGGCCTTGTACCAAATTGATTTTCAAAATTTCAGAATTTAGTTCACAGATCCATCAACAATCCATTAAAGTAGTTAATTTCCCATGACTCCATTATAATTTGTCATTTTATTTCATTTGCCAAATTTGTCAATGTAATGAATATAAAGTAGCACCTGAAAATTATATTAATTTGTATTTCTCTTAGAGATTTAAAGCACTATTTAATATAGGTATTGATAGAAATCAATGCTGTCCAAAACAACTATTTGGACATGTATACATATATTGTATTTAATTTATACTTTAACATATTCAACATGTATTGGTCAACCTGCCATCTGGGGGGGGGGGGAAGGAAGGGACAAATTAGAACAAAAGGTTTGGCAATTGTCAATGCTGTAAAATTACCCATGCATATATCTGGTAAATAAAAACTATTAAAATATTTTTAAAAATAATCAATGCCATCAATATCTCTTCCTCTCAAAACTATTCATATTCTTTGAACAATTAGAATGATTATTTTCCTAAATTTGAATCAATACTCTAATAATCTCAGAAATAAGACCTTTATCAAAGAAATTTGCTACTGTTTTTAAAATTTCTATTTCCCCTCCAATTTTAGTTGCATTTTTATTTCTGCAAAAGTTTTTTTTAATTTTATGCAATCAAAATTTTTATTTTACCCATTTTGAATCTATCTATTTATCATGAACTCTGCCCCTAGCCATGTATCCTATTGGCAAGTTTCTTCTTTGCTCATTCTAATTAGTTTATGGTATTTTTCCTTTTTGATATTTAATTTAATTTTACTTTCAACATCTCTCATGCTCTTACAGAAGTAAATTGTAGAGGTGACAGATATCAGCAAGCAGCTCTAGTCACACTGCTACTATGTAACAACTTCCATGTCTCCCTTTTTCTCTCCTCATTCTTGGTGATTGCCTAGACTGATAAATGTGATGAAGAAAATGTTAGTAATGAAGATTAAACTTAAAAATTTGTCATGTATAAATCTCCTCCTTTCCTCTCTCCCAGAGACCTGCTAGTTAAACATTTATCAGCATCTCTTTAGTCTTAGAAAACAAAAGACTTAAATTTGATCCTGAAAGTAATAGAGACTATATTAGAAAAAGGAGACCAAATACATTTACTTAACTGAAAAATTAGTCTCTTGATATAAGTTACAGGTAGTCTTTCTAGAGAAAAAGAAAATCAGATTTGCTTGACCTTACACATTTCCCCTTTTATGTAGGATACATTTCTCTGAAGAGAACAAGTGTTGAATGAGCCACAGAAGAAGAATGTAATTAGCCCTGCTCCAGGTTTGTGGGCACTGAATTCCCAACCTAGTTGTTTTTGAAGACTTGAGTATTTTATGATTATGAAACTACAACTCTCAAATTCTGAGAAGTGAAATTTTCACAGGACAGAAAGCTTTCAATAAATGAGCTTTAAGGAAATTTACAAGATTCTATGTCTCCAAATAAATCAACTATTTTTTTTTTAATGGAAGAACAATTCTCATTAGGGTACAATTACAGATTGCTTACAAACTATTTCATACTTAAGAACCAATTAAAGATTTTAGAACATAGATTTAGGGCTAAAGAGCACTTTAGAGGTCATACATCATCACCCACTCAATTTAAAAATGAGGAAGCTGAAACCTGGAAAAAAAAAAAAAAAAACCTTATCTAAGACACAGGTGGAGTTCAGATTAGTATCCCCCCTCCTTCTCTTATGCCAAATCTAGTATTCTATTGCAGTACAGGAATTGAGAGAAAAAAAATATGTCCTGGGAGAACCTAGCTTCAGTTTTATGCTCTCTTTCCATTTTTTCCTTCCTTCCTTCCTTCCTTTCCTTCCTTCCCTTCCTTCCCTTCCTTTCCTTCCTTTCCTTCCTTCCCTTCCTTCCCTTCCTTTCCTTCCTTTCCTTCCTTCCCTTCCTTCCCTTCCTTTCCTTCCTTTCCTTCCTTCCCTTCCTTCCCTTCCTTTCCTTCCTTTCCTTCCTTTCCTTCCTTCCCTTCCTTCCCTTCCTTCCCTTCCTTTCCTTCCTTCCCTTCCTTCCCTTCCTTTCCTCCCTTCCTTTCCTCCCTTCCTTTCCTTCCCTTCCTTTCCTTCCTTCCTTTCCTCCCTTCCTTTCCTTCCTTTCCTTCCTTCCTTTCCTTCCTTCCTTTCCTTCCTTCCTTTCCTTCCTTTCCTTCCTTCCTTTCCTTCCTTTCCTTCTTTCCCTTCCTTCCCTTCCTTTCCTTCCTTCCTTTCCTTCCTTCCTTTCCTTCCTTTCCTTCCTTCCTTTCCTTCCTCCCCTTCCTTCCTTTCCTTCCCTTCTTCCTTCCCTTCCTTCCTTCCCTTCTTCCTTCCCTTCCTTCCCTTCCTTCCTTCCCTTCTTTCCTTCCTTTCTTCCTTCCTTCCCTTCCTTCCTTCCTTCCTTCCTTCCTTCCTTCCTTCCTTCCTTCCTTCCTTCCTTCCTTCCTTCCTTCCTTCCTTCCTTCCTTCCTTCCTTCCTTCCTTCCTTCCTTCCTTCCTTCCTTCTTTCCTTTCCTTCCTTCCTTCCTCCCTCTCTCCCTCCCTCCCTACTTCTTTCCTTCCTTCCTTGATTTCTTTTAACAGATATGCAGTCAAGCAAAACAAATTCTCTCAATGGATGTGTATAGAAATATATTTCATTATATACCCCAAATCTTGTTACACATCTGTCATGGCATGTCTCATCATCATACTCTGGTAAAATGGTTTTAAATCATAGTTTTTAGAGTTTTCAAAGTTAATACTTCTTTTATCATATGAATTATGCTAATCATTTCATTCATCAGCTTATTAAAAATTCCCCAAATTATTCATTTTTATAACATTGATGACTTTGCTTTTGAGCTCACAGTAATACTGAGGTATAGAGAAAGATACAAGAACTGTATTCCTTCTACTAAAGTCTGCTCTGAGACCCAGGAGGAGACTGCAACTGAAATGCTTCACCTGTCACAGCTGGGCACCAACCCCTTGACATAGAAGACCTCAATGAAACATAAGACACATTTCCTGCTTGCCCTGGGGTCGAATGAAAGTGCAGCCAAGGATATTCCCTTGTAAGGGATGTGGGGTATCAAGCCATTCATTATAATTGTGGGAAATGCAGCTGGGGGATCACTCTAGGGAACTGGCCATGGACCACACAGTGAAAGAGGAAATCATGTTCATTGCTGTTACCAAGACTAAAGAGAAATTGAGGCTGACGTTACAATTTCAGCATGCATTAACATGCGTGTAGAGTAGCTTCTTGTTACTAGACATGAATGGTACTAGTGTAACATAGACTACAACAAACAATTGCAGCACCTTGCAATTTGGTTGTATTTAACAAAAGCAGAACACCCCCCCCCCCCAATCAATACAACAAAAACCTCAGTATTCTAGCATTTAGCAAGAACATCCCTGAGAAAATGCTGTGGTTAAGTGATTTCTTTTCTTCTCTTATTCTCCTCTTCCCTCTACTCTTCTCTTCTCCTTCCTTCTCTCTTCTCTTCCCTCCCCTCCCCCTTTTCCTTTTCTCTTTTTCTTCCCTTCCCTCTTGTCTTTTCTTTTTTCTCATTCAGATTTGTAATTTTATTGTTGTATAGAACTCCTGGTGAAGAAACTCTACCCTTACTCCCTCTGCCCTTCTATGTTCTATAATTTGTAGATAGGAGAATTATGGCCATTCAAAAGTAAATCAGCTTGGCTAGTGCTAAATTAGCCCTATGTATTAGGAACAGAACTTGAATTCACACCTTCCTGCTTCAGAAGCCACCATATCTCTATTATTCATTATGGTTAAATTCTACCTTTTTCCCTCCCTTCCTCTCTTTGTGTTTCTTTCTGTGTGTCTGTTTCTGTCTCTGTCTCTGTCTCGATCTCTCTCTTGCACACACACATACACACAAACACACAAAGTTGACAGTTCCCTAATGGATAGAGAGCTAGTCTCAGTCAGATAAACCTGTCTCTGACTTTGGACAAGTCATTTGCTGCTCAGTCTCCCAATTTCTATGACATTGAATCAAAGAAAAGATACCAGTCCCGGTTGATAGAGGAAGTTCCAGGTTCATATATTGATGAAATCCTAAGTCCAATACAAAATAAACCATTGCCAAACATATATTCCCAATTTCTTTTTTGTTTTGGAGGCAATTTGTGACTTGGCCAGGGTACATACCTAATAAGTGTTAAGCATCTGAAGCTGGATTTGAATTTAGGTCCTCCGGAATTCAGGGCCAGCACTCTTTCCATTTTGCTATCTAGTTGTCCTCCCAATTTCAATGATTAAGAAATCTAGTGCCACTAATCTCTTTTAAAGATTAACCAGAAATCACTTATGATTTGAAAGTTGAAGAATACCTGGATCTTAGCACCTAATATCTCACCATTCTATAGATTTTTCGGGGAGTAGGGTTGCAACTTTGCCAAAATTCTTCCATTCTTTCCCTATCCTAAGCTCCATAATGATAAAAATGGGAGCAAACCCAGTGGATACAGTTCAGATAGCTATAGATTGTCTTTTAATATAGCAAGGGGAATAGCAGCAATTATTCTATTAAGGAACAGTTCAGAAATGGCACCAACATCTACAGACTCTATAGCACCACTTTTTCACAGAGAGAAGATCCCAGACAAGAAAGGATATCTTTCTGCTTCTCCTGACCCCTCCCCATCAAGCACTGTGCTTACCCCACCAAAAAAAGCCCAATTCATTTATTACTATATTCTAACAGTCATTTTTTTTATTAAAGATGGATTTATTTTGCCAGAAATCAGCAATCTGCTTATTTCCTAGGATTTAGAAATTCCATGAAATACTTGCTTCTTTGGTGATGAGAACCAAGGAGGAAGCTTTTCTTTAGGACTTAAATTGTCTACTTCTCCAACTCATAGCAGCCCAGCCACCTGCTACTTGGTGGCTTTTACGTTTTACAGAATCCCCTAGTAAAACACTACAGTCTTTTGAGAGGAATAACATTTATTTCCATTGTCCCTCCTGCCTCTCAAATATCTTAGCTATTTGTGTTATTATAGAAATGGTATTTTGGTTAGTTTGCTCAAGACTTTATGCTGTGTTTGGAAGGATAGTGGGAAATGTCTGGCATTTGAGTATTGCTTAGCCCTGAAAACTTAAGCATTCATGGTCAGAGTCACAGGATGTGGTGTGATCTTTGGCAATTTTTTTTTTTTTAGTGTGACAGTCTTTTCATTTCTCAGCATGCTTCTTATAAATCTTCAAGAACTCCTTCACATCCTCAGGAGACCCCAAAATCAGGGGTATTTTCTGATGGATTTCAGTAGGAACAATATCCAGTACTGACTCCCTTCCTGTGGTAGCCAGTCCACCAGCTCTTTCTATGATGAAGGCCATTGGGTTACATTCATAGATGAGCCTCAGCTCTCCTTGGGGGCACATTTCATTGGCTAGATATAGAAAGATTCCTCCATATACCAAGGTCCTGTGCACATCTGCAACCATGGAACCCACATATCTTGCTGTATAGGGAGCTGTATTGTCCTGAGGGAATTTTTTTTCATGGAGGTACTCTAAGACAGCAGGGTCATAGTCCTTGGTATAGCCTTCATTGATACTATAGATATTACCTCTGCTCCTGATCTGGATATCTTTATTGACTAAAATGAATTCCCCAATATCTGGATCCAGCATAAAGCAATTTACCCCGGAGTCTACAGCAATCACTATCACTGTGGCACTGCCATATAGAGCATACCCAGAGCTTACTATATTCCGACCAGGCTGCAGAGCATCATCCTGAGAAGGCTCACCAGTTGATGTCCTTCTATAAATGGCAAAAATACTGCCAATGGGCCCAAGGCAGTCAGTGTTAGAAATACCATCCAGAGGATCAAAGCAAACTACGTATTTTCCTCTTTTTTCCGGTTCTATTATTATGGCACTTGTATTTTCTTTTGACACAAGGACACATGTGGCAAAGGATGACCTTAACGTGTTAATAATCAACTCGTTTGAGAAGACATCCAATTTCTTAACTTGTTCATTCATCATATTTGTTGGCTGGGCAATTCCATAGAGTTGGATTATTCCCGCTTTACGCACGACGCAGGAAATGATTTTGACGGCAGTACAGAGGCTAGTGAGCAGTTGAGTAATTTCACCTGAGCCTTTGGCTTTCTTGTTTTTCTCCAAAGCAAAGCGGGTCAGGGTGCTGTCCTCCTTTAGGAAAGAACCCTGGTAATCCAAGACTGGGTAATCCATGCACATTGCCTGGGACTAGGCACTTAAAAGAGCGGAGAATTGGGAGTCGCGAGTTTGGTTGAATTCAAAGATCAAGTCTGTGATCGGTTCTCTCTACTGAGATAGTGACTGTTGGGAAACAGCCAGTACCGCACAGGCGCGGGGCGCTTGGAATGCAGCCTGATCTATCACCTACAGCCAGGTAAAAATAGGGATCCTGAGGAGAGTGGGGGCGCCCTGGAAAGGAATAGTAAGAACTGGGAAAGAAGAAAGAAAACCAAAAATGTCTTGTCTTTATAATTAGTCTCTGCTACCTATCCTGACCTCTAGAAGAGGCAATTCAAAGGCACTACTAAGTGGAGGATACCGTGTTTTTCAAATTGCATTTATTTTTTTTTTCTATTTTTGCTGTGTGTTGTTGAAGCAGTTAGGAAAGCCAACTTCTCGATTCAGAAGAACTTGCATTCAAGTTCCGACTCCAATATATAGTGGCTGTCAGACAATCATCAAGAAGTTGTAAAACACTTACTATAGACCAGGTACTGTGTGAAGCACTGGATCGAGTAAGGCAAAAATTTGGCACAATTTAAAGTAGAAATAAGGAAGCTCTCAAAAAATATAAAATACTCAAATTGACTAAACATCAAACAGATCTTAAATAACCCAATAGGGAACTAGAACTAGATATAAAGAAACTGCCTTGGGGTGGGGAGGGGAAGGTGGAGAAATTGCTGGTCTTGATAGATTCATATAATTCTTTTATGTACATACATTACACGTAGGACAATGTTTTAAAAGAAAAATTAGAATCAGTATACACAAATTACTGTTAAATATTAAGAAAGAAAACACAAGACCAGATATCTTTTATGAGACAAGTACATCCTAATACTTAGAAAAGAGAAAGAAAACATAGGAGGACCACAGAATAATATTAATGAATGTGAATTCAAAAATTAAATAAAATCCTTTCAAATATAACAATGATTCATACTAGAAATCATTCATCATAGTTAAATTGAATTTACATCAGAGGTTATATATCTGCAATATTGTATCAACATGAAAAATAATTAAAATAATTATCATTAAAGATAAAAACATGCCCAAACCACATGATTATCTCCAGAGATGCAGAAAAAGCCTTTCACAAAGTACTATATTGATTTATTACTTAAAACAAAGCAAAACAAAACAAAAAAATTCTACAAGGTATAGACAAAGAAGGACTTTTTTAGTATTATAAAAGTATCTATACAAAACTAAAAGCCAGCATCATATGCAATGAGGATATACTAAAAACTTTCCCAATAGAAGAGTGAAGCAAGGATGTCTATTCTTCTCTGTTTCTATTTGATAGGTCTGGAAATGCTAGCAATAACAATAAAATGAGAAAGAAGTTAAAGACACAAATTTAAGTAAAAGGGAAATAAAACTATTCCTACTTGCTGACAATATAATAATTTATTTAAAAAGTACAAGGGAATTCATAAAAATAGTAATTGAGAGAATTCATAACTCCATCAAAGTTACAAGCTACAAAATAAACTCTTTTATTTTTATTTTATTTTAATTATTATTTTTTTTTTATTTTTCTAAGGCTGGGGTTAAGTGACTTGCCCAGGGTCACACAGCTAGGAAATGTTAAGTGTCTGAGACCAGATTTGAACTCAGGTCCTCCTGAATTCAGGGCTGGTGCTCTATCCACTGTGCCACCTAGCTGCCCCCCAAAATAAACTCTTAAAAATGCTATATTATAATGGATAAGACAATTCAAGAGGCAAAAAATATAAAAGGAATTCCTATTCCAAAAAACTTTAAAATGCATAAAATATCTGGGAATTAACATACCAAGATGTACAAAATACCTTTATAGATTTAATTGCAAAGTGCTCATTAAATAAATTTAAAGAATGGGAACTTGGAGCAGTAATATTTCATGCTTATGGCTGAATAATGCCAATATAATAAACATGACAATACTATCAAAACTACTTTAACATTTAATACAATATCAATTAAATTATCAAAGATATTCTTGACAGACTCAATAAAATAATTTTAAAATTTATTTTGGAAAAATAAAAAATATAGCAAATTTATGCCTGCATAATTAGTCTACTTATATATCTATGGATGTGTGTGTATATATCCAAAACCCATTCCTCAATAAGCAAGCAGTGAGTAGATGAGAACAAATAATTCTCAAAAGAAGTGCAAACTATTAATGACTATGAAACAATGCTCTAATTCACTAATAATCAGAGAAAAACAAATCAATGTACCTAGCAGATTAGAAAAAAAAAAAGATAAAATATAGGAATAGTCAGTGTTGGAGAAATTGTAAGATGATAGTCACACTATTGTATTGTTGGTATAACTGCAAATCAGTGGGACAACTTTGGAAAGCAATTTGGAATCATGTAAAGTGACTACGCTCTGACCTAGAGATTTCATTGTGTAGCTTATTTTGGTGCACAATGTAAGATTTTACTTTCTTATCTACTCTCTGTCTGAATCCTTTACAATTTATCTTAAGTTTTTGTCAAATAGTAAATTATTACCATAGTAGCTGTGGTTTGGGAGATTATCAAACATTAGATTATTGTGTTCATTTGCTTCTTTATATTAAGTACCCAATCTGTCTCACTGATCAGATGGCATAGTTCTTAACAAATATAAAATCTTTTTTTCCCCTGAGGCAGTTGGAGTTAGGTGACTTGCCCAAGGTCAAACAGCTAGGAAGTATTAAGTGTCTGATGTCCTCCTGACTTCATGCTAGTGCTCTATCCATTGGGCACTTAGCTACCCCATAACAAATCATGTTGATGATTGCTGCTTTGTAGTACAGTCCAAAATTTGGTACTGCTAAGTCATTCTCCCACCCCTCCTTTTATTCTCATTTTTTCTCTTGAGATTTTTGACCTTTTATTCTCCAAGATAAATTTTAAAATTATTTTTCTGTTTGCTGTATTTTATCAAAAACATCTTTTATAGTCTATTAAAAGTAGCTAATAATAATCAATATGGCAATAACAATAATAATAATAATAATAATAATAATAATAATAATAACAATAGCTAGCATTTAAGTAATGCCTACAATGAACCAGGAACTAAAAGCACTTTACAAATAACTACCTCATTTGATCCTAATAATAACCCTGAAAGGAAGATGTTATTATTATTCCCATTTTAATAGTAACAGTTTTATTGACTTGCCCAAGGTCGAATAAGATAATAAATAAATATGTGAGGCTAGATTTAAATCCTCTTCTTTCTAATTCCAGGTCCAGTATTCTTTTCTTTCTATTGCCCAATCTACTGATACAATAAAATAATAAGCAATTATGTTTATACATTTTCTAATATTGGACCATCATTGTCTTTCTGTAAAGTTAACTTGGTTATAATATACAATCTTTGTTTCATGTTGCTAAGCCTCTTTGATGATATTTTATTTAAAATGCTTGAATCAGTTATCATTAGGAATAATGACTTATAATTTTCTTTTTCTGTTTTGACTTTCCATAGCCTAAGTATTATGACCATATTTATATAATATGATAGGAATATGTGTAAGATACAGAATGAATTTGGTAGAATTCCTTCTTTTCTTAGCAAACAGTTTATGAAATGTTAGAATTCACTGTACTTCGAATGTTTGATAAAATTAGCCTTTAAATCCATCTGGTTGTTGCTTGTTTCCCCCCTTTTGGAAGTTCATTTTTGACATATAATTTCTTTTTCTGAAATCTGATTTTTTTTTAAAATCTGGTTCTTTTAACTTAGGTAGTTTACATTTTTATAAATATACATCCATGATCATTTTACACTTCAACAATGATACTGTATAAAGATGTATTCTGATTGAAGTGGATATCTTCAACAATCCAATTCAGTTCCAGTTGATCAATGATGGACAGAATCAGGTACACCCAGAGAAGAAACACTGGGAATTGCATGTAAACTGTTTGCACTATTGTCTTTCTACCCAGGTTACTTTTACCTTCTGAATCCAATTCTTACCGTGCAACAAGAAATTTGGTTTTACACACATATATTGTATCTAGGATATGCTGTAACACATGTAACATGTATGGGATTGCCTGTCATCTAGGGGAGGGAGGGGAAAATTTGGAAAAGAAATGAGTACAAGGGATATTGCTATAAAAATTATCCATGCATATGTAATGTCAAAAAATTATAATTATAAAATTAAATAAATAAATAAATATACATCCATTTTGCTTAAGTTGTTTCACTGGCATATGAGTGGGCAAAGAAATTAATTATACTATTTTTATTGTTTCTTTTATTGTGAATTCTCTCATTTTTGACACAGGTAATTTTGTTTTCCTTCCTTTTTAAAAGCAAATATTAAATGGTTTAATCCTCCTCCAAAAATAATTCCTAATTTAATTTATTAATTTAATTTTTAAAACTTTCTATTTTATTAATATAATTTGATTCTATTATTTCTATTTTGATATTTTAGAGTGATTTTTAATTTATTGATTTATACATATAGATTAATTATATATAATATGTAAGTATATTTTATAATTTATATTATAATATATATATATAAATTAATTGCATGACCAATTTGTTGATCTGTATTTTTATTTTTTATAAAAGTATTTAAAGATATATGAAAATCTCCACTAATGACTGTTTTGTCTGCATGCACACTTTCCCCTGATTTTAATACATTGTCTAATTATTAGCATTATCTTTATTGACCTTATCTATAATTCCTATGGTTTTTCTTTGATTCACCAATACTTTAGGATTTAGATATTTAGTCTTCAGGTAATTTTTAATCCTCACTTGAATGGTCCTATAATAGAACAAAATTATTGTATCTTAGTCAGTAAAAGATGCAGTTAATATTTCTGTTTTTCTGAATTTATTTATGAGGTTTTATGCCTTACTCCTTGGTCAATTTTTGTAAAAGTGACACACACAGTGGAGAAATATGTATAACCCTTTCTAATTCTATACTTGCCAGTCATTTATCATATCTAACTTTTCTAAAGTTCTATTACATTCCTTAATTTCTTTGATTTCTTACTTTTTGGTTACGTGTATCTACTAATGAAAATATTGAAGTTCCCCAATATTATATTTTTACTACCTATATTACTCCTATTTAGTTTTTTATTTCAATGTTTGTAAGCTATGCTATTCAGTGTGTATGTGTGTACACACACTATATATAGTTAACATATAAATATATACATATAGGTGTGTGCATATATATAAACATGTGTACATATATATGCATATAAATTCAATACCATGTTTATTGTACCAAAATTAATTGTTTATGATACCTTTTTTATTAAAATATTGCTTTCCTATTTATATCTTTTAATCATTTTTTTTCTTTCACTTGTCTTAGATCATGATTTCTGCCCCTGCTTTTAAAAGAATCAGCTGAAGCATAAGTTTTGCTCTCTTATGATTATTGTGTGAATTTTATATATCAAGTTTTTTCTTGTAAATGATATATTATTGATTCTGTTTTCTAATTCAGTCTGCAATTCTCTTCTATTTTGAGTGAGTTCATTCTGTTCATATTTGCAATTATGATCATTTATGTATTTCCATCCATCATTTTCTCTTGATTTTTTCTTCTCTTTAATCTCTGATGCTTATTTACAAAGAGATTCATTTATCAGAAGTAATCTTAGCATTTATAGTGTATGCTTCAGTTCCCCTATTCCCTTTCTTTTCTTTTCACTCAGAATACAGTCATGGGTTCTTATCTTTTCTATCTTTTCTTTTAATTCCTTCATCTTACTCCCTACCCTAGAGTTTGTATATGAATAATATATCACTGTGGATAGAGCACCAGCCCTGAATTCAGGAGGACCCGAGTTCAAATCTGTTCTCAGACACTTAACACTTCCTAGCTGTGTGACCCTGGGCAAGTCACTTAACCCCAGCCTCAGGGGGGGGGGAATATATATATATATATTCCCATCTCTCCGATTTCTATTACTTCTCTCATGAATTGAAGGTGTGTGAACAACTCCAGCAATCTATTTGTGTTTTTGTGTCCTATCATTTTTCAACTAGTTCAGATGAAATAGAGGTTTAAATGGCACTCTTCCCCCACCTCTTTCTTGTTTATATTGATTTTTTTGGTACATATTGATTATGAAAATTTTAAAATTCCTCTTCCTTTTCTTCCTTAGTTTTTATTTTTTCCTTTTATTTAAGGGAATCAAAATCACATGATTACTCCCAAACTCTCTGTCATATTTGACACTTTCCATGAGAGGGTTTTAAATTTACACTTCTGTCACTTTCTTCCTATAGGAGAGTAGGAAAATAAATACTCCATCCTTATAAAGTTAGTTCTGATTGCTCATTTGTTGTTACATTTTAATATTTCTCACGTCTGCTGTGCTTATATTTTAACATGTCTGCTTAGCTCTGATCTTTTCATCAAGAATACTTGGAAGTCCTCTGAGTCATTAAAAATTCTTTTTCCCTTTTATATAATTTTACCCTCTTTTGATTGATAAATTATTCTTTGTTATAAACCTGTATCTTTTGTTTTTTTATATAATTTATATTCCATGCTTTCCACTTCTTTATAATGGTAGCTGCTAATTTCACTCCGATCCAGACTGTGGTACTCAAATCCATTCTTTCTAGATGCTTGAATCAGTATTTATTTATTAGACCTGGAAGCTTTGTATTGTGCCTATGGTGTTTTGGAAAGTTTTCATTTTGGTGTTTTTTTCAAGAGATGACCTTTGAATTCTTTATATTTTCATTTTAATCTGTTGTTCTATTGTGTCTGGTTAATTTTATTTTTTAAGATTCATTGAAATATGATATCTGTGAAGGTTTTGAATTTTTTTCTTTGTTGATTCCAGCCTTCTCTTTCAATGTTCTTTCTTCTATTCATATCATTTGCCGCCATCCTCTCCCAAGTATCCCACCTTAGTTTCTATTTTTTTCCTCTTATTCAGAGCTATAATTGGACATACTTTCACCTGGGGATGGAGAGCAGTGTAAGAAATGGCAGGAGTGGAGTAGAGGCTACGATAGTTCAGAGTATGATCATGGGAATAGTTGCACTAGAATTGTGAGTGGTTCATTTCCTATGAATTATAGGACAGGCATAGGATAGTAGTCATAACCAAAATGAGGAGCAAGACCTATTCCTCCTCCCCAGGGAAGAAACATGCCCTGTGGATGTTGGTACCATGTGGATAAAGCAAGTCCTTGCTACCTGATTTTAATTACTAGCATGCCCTTATCAAGACCTGCTCTAAGGAATGTCTTTGATATTAAAGCATATTTAATATGTAAATTAATGAAGACTGATTAAAATATTAATGTTTCTTATAGTATTGCCTTTCAAAATCTTAAGAAAAAGAAAACAGCTTTTATTTTTATTTAAAGTTTTGAATTTCAGATTCTATCCCCTTTCCCCTTCCTTAAAAATAAGCAATCACATATAGGTTATATATGTGCAATTATATAAGACAAAGAAGATAGTTTTCAGGCACAATTTTCAGGCACTAAAACTGATGATTTTTCTTAAGGTGTTGGTAAAATCCTACATGTTCTTTGTTCACAAAGGTAAACAATGGTGATGTGGACGAAAGATATTTATTTAAGGATCCTTGATCACACTATCGCTAAAAATCACAAAATTCTGTTAACTGCTTGAATGCTGATAAGAAGGGAAGTGGACCTCTTCTTCCTATCCACCTCTTTTCATATCCTCTTCCTACAATTGGAATCTTGCTATAATGAAATAAAATATAACTTACCATAAATTTTTTTGAGATTAGACAACTCTACAATGGTTGCTTAAGAATAGATAAACCAAATGATTTTTAAAAAAAATCAAGTCTTTGCATGGTTGCATTTGATTTAGCAATGTTCTAGCTAAATCATGAATTTATTTTATCTTAACATATATATTTCTGTATAGATAATGTATTTGTTATATGCAATATTAGCACATAAGAATGGATTTCCTATTTGACAGGCACTGGATGTAGAGATGTTTGTAGGCAACTAGGTGGTACATTTGATAGAGCTGTTATCAGAAAGACTTGGGCTCAAACTTCAGATCTTCTAGGTCTGAGCTATGCCTGCTTGAGTAGAACTCTTAAATTTTTCTTCTTTCCCCCTCAATAATGCTATATTTTTCCAATTACATGCAAAGATAGTTTTCAACATTCATTTTGTAAAATTTTAAATTCTAATTTTTTTCTCTCTCTCTCACCGATATACATTATAAAAGTCATTTTAAACATGTTTCTGTATTTGTCATGTTGTGCAAGAAAAATTGGAACAAAGGAGAAAAACTGCGAGAAAGAAAAAACAAGCAAACAAACAACAGAAAGGTGAAAATACCATGCTTCATCCACATTCAGTCTCCACAGTTCTCCCTGGATATGGATAAAATTTTCCATCCCAAGTTTATTGGAATTTCCTTGGATCATAATATTGCTGAGAAGAACTAAGTCTAACTTAGTTGATCATCATATAGTCTTATTTCTTTGTACAATGTTCTCCCAGTTCTGCTCACTTCATTCAGTATCAGTTCATATAAATCTTTCCAGGCTTTCCTGAAATCAGCTTCCTCCTCATTTTTTCTTGAACAATAATATTTCATTACATTCATATACCATGCCTTAATAAATCATTCCCCAGTTGATGGAAATTTACTCAATTTCTAATTCCTTGCCATTACAAAAAAAGAGCTGCTACAAACATTTTTGTGCATGTGGGTCCTTTTCCTTTATTTTATGATCTCTTTGAGATATAGACACAATAGTAACTGCTGGGTCAACAAAAATGCACAGTTGTATTTTACTTCAAAGGGTATTCTTTTTTCAAGGGTTTTGCTTTAAATTGTTGAGTAGAACTGTTAAAAGCTACATTTTTGTTCTAACAAGTCAAATGTTTATTAATAGTTCACAAACAATAAACACATTGAGATCTTGTATTCTGTGTGCCCCTTCCAATCAACTGTGTGACTGAAGATGAGAGCTGCTAGAATACCCCTTAGGAAAGCCTGAAACAAACTGCCTGTTCTTTTCTCATATATTCAGCAGGGATATTTTCACTACATATGTAAAGATTTTGAAAAAGTGAGAAATTGGGTTTCCAGGTCAATGCTATTTATTCTCTTTAGTGAGTAATGATAATAGGAACATCTTTTCTCCTATTTGTTCAAAATCTCCCCTCTTATAGATATTTCATAGATTTAGAGGTGGAAAGTGCCCTAGAGACCAATTTAGTCTTATTCCCTCATTCTGTAAATGAGGAAACTTAAGAACAGAAACGTTGTGAGCTGACAAGTCACCCAATTCATAAATGGCAACTGAACTCAAGTCCTCAGGAAACAAAGTTCACCTTGAAAATCAATCCCTTAGTAACCTTAAAATTTGTGTTCCTACTAGCACAGACCTACTCTATATATAATTGGTCTGAAGTAACTGCTTTTCCTATCATCGATCTCTTTAGTGTCATTTTTCAATTCCTTGTGTGATGGTTTTATTGTCACAGAAAAAGAAAATAACTTGTTACATTCTTTTTCCAAATTAATCTTTAAGTGTCCTTGGAATAAACTGGCTTAATTGGATTTCATGCCTAACTTTCTGCAAATTTATTTTTCCCTCTACTACTTCTCACTTTATGAGCAGGTGTTACTTATAACCTTGGACCTCTCTCTATATGGTAAATGATTTTGCAGTGGTATAGTCTTTGGTTGTTAAATCTCTTGCTTTGCAAAAAAGCTAAGTATTTACTGAATAAAGAGGCAGGGCTCTTTTGTCCTCATGTTATGGTGATTGACTTCTATTGACTGATCTTCTTTAGGAAGTTATTATGATAATCCCATCTATTAATCTTCTGTATGAAAAGGTAACTAAACCTATTTGTTAAAATTCTCAGGAAAATAGTATGATCTATTTAAATGTCCAACTTTTTATTTGTCATTAACATCTCAGTTGAATAGGTCAGGTTTCAGCCACTTCATTAAATCCCCTGATTTCTTAGTTTTTCTTTAATTTGATCTTGATTTTTACTTTTGTGCTAATAATAAATAAATTGACCAAAAATATTTAATGCTTACTAAGTGGTAAACTCTGAGGATACAAGAAAAAGAAAAAGCATTTCTTGCTTTCAAGCAACTTAGGTTCAAATGAGGATTGATTATAAAAATATATATATATGTATATATGTATATATATGTGTGTGTGTGTGTGTGTGTGTGTGTGTGTGTGAATGTATACAAGAAGCATATAGAATACCTGAAAAAAAGATATATATATATATATATATATGTCTATATTTTATTGTCCTCCCTTGTTCAATTATGCATTAATGTCAAGTAATAAAGCATACATTTAATTCAACTAAATTATACATACATGGTACTTAAATAACAAGGTATTTAAAATATATATCTGCACACATATATTTATTTTTATATATAATAGTCTGATTGTATACAGATTTTGAAATGACTTCCATCAGGAACCAATCATTTTTTCCTGTTAAAATATAATTAATTTATTTTTATACTGTCACTCACAGATATTTAATGCCTTTTAACTCTCTTCCAAATAAAATATTCTTAATATCTAGCTGCTTTTTTCTTAATTCTGAACCTTATTTTCCAGCAATTTTTTCATTTTCCTCTCCTAAGTTCAATTATGCATTAATAGCAAGTATTAAAGCATAAACATAAAAAGCATCAACTAAATTGAATTATCTTATTTTTATAGTTTTCATGATTCTTTTTGTTGAATTTTTTCACCTCTTTATTCTCTGTAATATAGGTTTGAGCAATGGCTATAGTTATCTTTATGGCATTCTTTTTACTTGTGCTTATTAGAAGCATTATAAGGCAAGATGACTTAAGTACCCAGGGAAATGATGTTTCTTTTGGTCCCAATGAAACAAAACAAAAAAAAAAATGAAATTAATACCTGTATTTTCTTTCTTGCAGAAAACCTGCCCAGGAACTTCTTACTGTCTTCTAGCTTCATTTTTAGTGAAAATGTCAAAGTTTATGTGACACAGTTCTTGCAATAATATGTGAACTCATTAGTTGCTGAACAATATTTAGAAAACTGAAAGAAAATCTAAAACCTGATTATTCTTAGCATCTTATTCCCACTTTTCTTCTATTCTGTTATTATCAGTATAGAAATGGAAGGAGATTATATAGAAATAAAGTCTATATTTTTTAAATTTGAATAAATTATCTCGAAACTATCTTACTAAGTTATGAACCTCTCCATGATTAGCTAGATTTATTTTTAGGTATCATACATAATGTCCCTCTGGAACTTTACATGAATAGTTTAATGGGACATAAAAGGATTTGCACTGTACTAGCATAGCCTTTGAGAGCCTAGGATCACCTCTATGTAATCCCAAGGCATTACTGGGAGATGGGGGGAGAGGATAAAAAAAAAATAAAAAAAAAATGTATATATATATATATATATATGAATGATGTGGGCATGCATATATGGAGGATATAATAAGAATAAGAATAACTTATATTTGTGCATCTACTTATGTACATAGTGCCAGGCTGGCACTATGCTAAGTACTTTACAAATATTATTTCATTTGATTCTCACAATAACCTTGGGAGGTAGGTGTCTTTATTATCCCCATTTTATAGATCAGGAAACTGAAATAAAGAGATAAGTGACTTGCCCAAGATCATACAACTAATAAATGTCTGAGGCTATATTTGAACTCAGGTCTTCTTGACTTCAGATCCAGAGCTTCATCCACATAACATATATATATATATATATATATATATATATATATATATATATATATATATATATATATATATATATATATATATATACACATATATACATATATACACAAAAATTTAATATAATTAAAACAAATACAATTAACCTTTTTCCTTGGAGTACAATGTTAGGAGTTAGCTGAAATGCCCCCTGAGCTTTTAGAAAACTTAGTATGATAGTTTCTTTCAGTTATATTCACTTGCACATGCAAGTATTTGTATAAATGTCAATGTCTATTGGTAAGAGTCTTTAGGATTTGGAAAAATGTGCATCTATTTAGTCTAAAATGACATACTAGTTATAGGATAAAGAAAATTAAACAAGCATTCCTCAGATCTCTGACCCTGACCACAAAGTGAAATCCCAACAAGAGTCATTAAATTACAATGTGTACTTAAAATAACAAATTTGAAATCAAAATGTTCCAAGTCATTAAACTTCCAAATGATCTTTGAATGAAACCCTTCTACATTTAGGTTCTGGACATCATTTTGGCTCCCACCATAGCATCAAGGGAGAGATTGGCAGGGGGTCCTGGGTGGGAATATAAACAGGCAGCACTGAGTGGGAATATAAACAGCCAAAGCGGTCGGGGTCCCTATGGGAAGCAGCATTCCTTTTGCATAGTTTATGTGTGGACATCAGAGTCCAGAGCTAGTTTCAAAAAGCATGGGCAGATTTTTAGAGTGAAAAGTACATCCAATTTCCTGGAAACCAAAGCACCCTGCAAGAGGCCCACTTCTGGAGAAACTCCAGGTGAAGAGTGAAGATAATGATTCGGAATTATTCCACTAAACTTGCCATTATACCTTCAGGATATATCAGGGCTAGTTGGGATGATCTAGGGTTTAACCTTTGGAGGATCCAGACCACATAAAGGAAAAGAGATGGAAGGCTATAAAAATAGGAAAGGAGGAGGAATAGAATGAAGAGGAAGATATTCCTAAAGCACTGATCTATCCATGTTATTCTCCTGTTCATTAAACTCTAGTAGCTTCCTATTAATTTGAGGAGCAAATATAAACTCCTCTGACAGGCATTTAAAGTCTGCAATCAGTCAAAATTCATTAAGCACCACTTCTGAATATCATACCAAATGCTGAAGATAGATACAAAGCCAAAATTAGTCCCTCCCCTTAAGGAGAAAACATTTTAACCAGAGAACCAATAGACAAATTACTAGGTACATTCACAAAAGATAAAGAATAAATAGAAGGCAGTCCAAGATAGGAGGGCTCTAGCCATTGGGATTAGTAGTAAAGCTTCCTATAGAAGTTCCTATAGGGAAGTTCCTCTCGAGCTGAGTTTTGAAGAATTCAAATGATACCAAAAGATGAAGGAGAGGGGAAAGACCATTCCAAGAATGGGATATGATCTCTAAAGAAAGGAGTGTCCTGTTTCAGGAACTTAAAGTAGGCCAGTATGACTGGAAATCAGAAAGGTAAGAGAGGGTAACCACCTTTTTGTTTTGTTATATGTTAGCTTTATGCATTCTTCCATTCACCCAAACTGACCTTACTGTTTCTCACATTCAATATTCTATCTCATTTGGAGCTTTGCACAGACTGGGCTTTATACTCTAGATATTCCCTATATCCTTACCTCTGCCTCTTCTCAGTTTCAGAACTCAATTCAAGGGCTACCTCCTGCATAAAGCCTTAACTCCTCCCTGCCCACTAGATGCTAATGTTTCTCTCCCTAAAAAACAATGACCCTGTATTCCTTTTTTTCCTGGCATATAACATAGTTAATATGTGTACTTATCATTTCTTCTAATATAATGTAAGTCCTATGAGGGCAGAGATTGTTTCATTTTTATCTTTGTATCTCCAGTGCTTAGCACAGTGTTTATACATAAAAAGTACTTACTATATATTTATTGGATTGAATTATTTTACTAGTAGTCCTGAGTATTTATTTTGATGCTTCGTCCATAATGAACACTTATTGTTTGTTTGATTGAGGAGGAGGATGCCTTCGGAATGCCACTTTCCATCCCCACTCCTTATTCCCCTTGGCTCATTCAAGTAGCCTTTTATAACTCTTTTCTCTAACTCTTTTGAGTTTGTTCTTATTACTCCATCCACTGGCTTCCTTCTCTGAGACCTCACCTTTGCTTGCTCTGGCTCTCTTAGGACTCTGGCTTAGGTCATACTCAGCAGTGCACAAGCAGATAAGCCTTGTGATGCCTGATGACCAGCCTCAGCTTGGGAGAGGTGCTGTGTGTGGCTCCACATTTATGAAGGGTTTGGCCATAGAAACTCTCATAGAAGCTTTTCAAAGGGTACCAGGGAAGTATTCACACTATCAAAATCATGATTTGAAATAAGGACTCTACGATCACTGTATTATGGGAGCAAAGTGGCCTGAAATAGCCATTTTAACCAATATTCACTTTTTTAGACTTGCTCTGGGACTCCTGTAAAAGTAAGTCTTTCTGGGAACCACAAGTATATTCCCTTGTGCCAAATAGCCCCATTTACCTTCTACAAAGCATCTTTCACCTATCAAACTAGAGCCTCCTAAGCTCTTTGCTTTCTTTGATGAATTGTGTGGCCAAATTCCTTGTTGTTAACCAAGTGGTTATGATAATTCCCTGTGAGTGAAGAATATCCGTTTTGTTTTGTTTTTTGGTTTTGTTTTTGTAATTCCAGTCCCTAGCGTAGTGCCTTGAATCCAGTAAATTTGCTGATTGGTTGATGTGATATGTCTAAACCAGGGGTTCTTAATTTAGAATCCATGGTGTCTGTGTGTAAGGGCCCTTTAAATGGGTGGGGCCACAGTGCAACAGGAGATTCCTGTGGTCCAGAAGTAATATCTGTGGATATTAGGACTGCCCAAGTGGGATCTTGGCCACATTGAGATAACTTCGTAATGGGTGACTCTCTCGCTGGTTGGCTGTGTGTGAGACCTCACAGGCCCTTTATAAGCCCACTGCAGACAGCAGTCATTCTCTTTAATCTGGGTCTCTGAGCCAAGCAGATGGATAGCCCAGAGAGGTAAGGATTTTGGTAGTGAACACGTGGGTCTTCTGACCAGGTGTTCACTAGGGAACCAACAAGTCAGGGCATCAAGTCAGGGCATTATGTGAGTAGGTATAATAAAGGCTTTTAAGATTACACATGACTGTTCTTGAGTGCGCTACCGGTTATTAAACTATAGATTCAAGAGATCATGGCCAGAGACCTTTGAAGGCCTCAGAGGAGGCGAGCAGGGTAGAGTTGACACTGCAAAGGTCAGTGGTCAAAGGCACTCTGTTGGGCCTAGGGCAGACTAGTAATTGTAACTGCCAGGAGGGCATGTTACATCTGTGGATGGATTTCAGAAGACCTGTAAAATTACATGGGAAAAATTACATCTTTATAATCAACATAATAATCCAACATAATTGGTTTCTTGGGGTCTTATGTATTTTATTTTATGCAAAAGTATCCATAGGCTTTACCAGAGTACAAAAATGGTCCACAATACAAAACAAGTTAGATATTTCTTATCTGATTCCTATTAAAATGGAGTTTAGGGGGAATAGATGAGGGAGGAGAGAGGATAAAAGTGCCAGTGTGGAGGAAGAAGGCTGTGGTTTAAGGTATGGCACAGAAGCTAAAGCAGATATCTATTTCCAAAGTCACCTTTATTAGTGGTAAGCATAATGGAAAATATATAGAATTTCAGATACACCAAAAAGGTTCTCATCTAGTCATTTGTATTTCTCTTCCACTTGCTCATTGATGCTTGAAGTCTCACAATTAGAAATTCATTATCTTAATGGAAGCTTTTCATCAGTCTGTTGAACTGTAAAACCACATAGGAAAAGTTATACTTAATTTTCAATCTGACATTTTTGCCTTGGTATAAATGAAAATATCAATTCTTCTCCAGTGAACAAATAGAGGAAAAAAGAAAATGGAGCACCTAAGATTTATGTGAGTGTTGGGAAGGAGAGAGTATGCCAGTGTGAAGAGAAAAATGGCCCCTCACAAACCTTACTAACTTTACTATTTTGCCAAATGTAGGTATTGCTTTTCTAGAAGATTGAGAACATGAAGATTTTCTACCTCTTTAATTTTTATCTCTTTCCAAGCATATAGCAGCTGATCATATAGTTGAAACTTTTTTTGTGGTAGAAAAGAAAAAATATTCATGACATATGTATGTATATACACACACATATATAATATGTGCAATGAGTTATATGTGTATGTATAAATGTTGTATATCATATATGTTGTTATATATATATATATGTTGTCTCACATAGTAGGTATATATCATTTATATGTATACATATTTATGTTATCTATTATGTGCATATATTCAGTTATATATTACGTATGGATATAGATATACAACATTACATAGCAGATATAGAATATATATATATATAGAATATTATATATATGTGTATATCTTATGTGTATGTGTATATGCTATGCTATAATATAGATGCATGTTGTATTATAATATATATATATATATTTATGAATGTCTATATATATACATCTATGTAGAGTAGGGTCTGTTTCATTTCTGCATTTATATCCACATTATGTCTAAAACAGTGCCCAGAATATAATAGATATTTATTAAATTCTTGCTGATATATTTATGCAGCCTAGGGAAGGAGCAAGAAATATACTTGGTTTATGGGAAAAAAAGAAAAACAATAAAGAACAGTAACTGGGATCTCATCATTTTTTATAACTTTGAAGAGGAAGGGAGAAAATAAATCAGGGGAAGAAAGCTCAGGATAGATAAGCAAGACTGAAGGACTATCCTCATGATTAATGAATGATCAAGTAAGAAAAACTCATCTTCCACAAGCAGACTGTGTGCAGCTCTACTTGGGTGAAAGGTGACGGCTAAGATGGTCTTCCAGTTCTGATGATGTCTAGATGGCAGACTGGGCCCAGTCTCACCAGAATTTATGACAGAGGCTTATTTACTTCATTAAACTCACTGCTCAGTTACCTCACCAGTGCTAAAGTGAATACAACTGGTAAATCTTTAATTGTTCCTCCATCACCAGCAATAACTCATTTACATTCTCACCAGTCCTCTGTTTTAAATTCTTCTTTAATTCCAAGTTTTCCTGATTCTTTCACTTTCTTCCTGAAAGGAAGGAACAAATCCACTCATATTTACAGGCTTCTCCAAACTACTTCTCCCAAGCTTACTTGCTTTCTTAATGCTTCAAACTTGTATTTGTCTCTAGTATTTCTAAACTTCATCCTTCCTCTCCTCCCACTCCCTCCAGTCCCTTGTTCTTCCATTTCATTGAACTGTAAGAAACCCATACTAGAAAATCTCAGATTTGGAAGGGAATTCAGGAGTCATGTAGACCTAGAGAAGAACAGAGTACTAGATTTAGAATCGGAAACAGATAGGGTCAAATACCATCCCAGACATTTACTAACTGTGTCATCCTGGGCAAATCACTTCATTTCCTTGAGCTTCAATTTCCTCATCTGTTAAAAGAGGAAAAATGGATTTGA
Organism: Sminthopsis crassicaudata; assembly: GCF_048593235.1. Lineage (NCBI taxonomy): Eukaryota > Metazoa > Chordata > Mammalia > Dasyuromorphia > Dasyuridae > Sminthopsis > Sminthopsis crassicaudata. The sequence continues at coordinate 221,249,009 of NC_133617.1, read as the reverse complement.
TGAGATCCCCCTCATTTCTACAATCCTGTGATTATTGTCTTTTCCCCATGCTTTTTGTATCCTTATCCATAAAAGCAGCCTAGTGAAGTCTATAGACCACTTCTCAGAATAACATTTAGGGTGAATAAAATAAAATGTTATCTTATATAGGATACCAATTATAATGAAAAGATTATACAAATATTTTAAAAACACATTCACAGATCATAGGTCAAGAACCTGTGCTACACATTATAAATAAATGGTCATCACAATCTCCTAAGAAAAAGTACTAGGATTTGGAGGGAAAAAAAGTAATTTAGTTAAGTTTATTTTTGGTATTATTTCCCACTGGTCCATCCTTTGCTTGATGACTTCCAGTGAAGGTGGGGGAGACCACTACTTTTTCAGACAGATCATTTCACTTTAATTCACCCAAATGCTCCAGAATTGTTTTATGTCACATGCAAAGTCCAACCCCATGCATGGGAATGCTCTCTCAACATTACTAACAATGGCTCATATAATCATATTTGGTCAAAATATAAGTATATTGGGGCTTTCTAATCTTTGGATGAGAGCCTAGAGAAAGGAGCCAGCACAATGAGTATACAACATGAGAACTGTGGGGAAGGATTGAAGGGAGGTTGGAAAAGATGACCTCAGAAATTTCTCTTGTCTTTAAATTTGGTGATTCTGAATCAGATTTCTATTTGTTATTTTGGTTATGGATTTTTTTTTGTTTTTTTTTTGTTTTGTTTTTTGGTGGGGAGGGGGAAAGTTTCAGTCTATCTGCAGTGAATATTTTTAGGATGAGCCAGTCAGCTCCCTGAAAACTGCCCAGCCAATGTTTGTGCAAAGCAAATGTATATTCACCAAAAGCAATGTAAATAAGCATTTATCAATGTATTCTTTGTCATCTAACATTAAGTAATCAAAAAATTTTCTTGCTGAGCCCCATACATTCATATTTTGGTTGTCTATTTTTGCTAAATCCATATTCATCTCCATTATGAACTACAGAAATTGATCCTATCATAAATACAGATGAAAAGAATTTATAGAGCAAAAGGAAGTTATCTCAGTGAAGGAGTTCTAGAGTTCACTCAAAACAACTCAGGTACCAGATAATATTCTGGAAAACTTGCAACCATTCATTTTAAGGGTTTCTAGAAATATCTTTTGAGGTCAAATCCATTCACATTTATAGGCTTTCCCAAGCTACTTTTCCCAAGATTACCTGCTTTCTTAAAGCCCCAAACTTGTACTTATGAAAAGCTAATTCCAAAAGCAGTCCAAAAGTCTTAAAGGTAAAAAGGAACACAGGTCCTCTGGTCAGCTAACTAGAGCAAGTTGTCAGTAATCTAATAACTGATCTGGATCCCAAATAAAGATAAATGGGAATGGAATTTGGATAGAGGCTCCAGGACACCTATAGCTAGCAAATACCATCCTGACTACTTTTCTTTTTTTTTTTTTTTTTTATTATATATATATATATATATATATATATATATATATATATATATATATATATATATATATATATATTTATAATATTATCCCTTGTATTCATTTTTCCAAATTACCCCCCCTCCCTCTATTCCCTCCCCCTGACGACAGGCAATACCATACATTTTACATGTGTTACAATATAGTCTAGGTACAATACATGTGTGCGAATATCATTTTCTTGTTGCACAATAAACATTAGAATCCGAAGGTACATGCAACCTGGGCAGACAGATATTAGTGCTAACAATTTACATTCACTTCCCAGTGTTTCTTCTCTGGGTGCAGCTACCCCTGTCCATCATTGATCAACTGGAAGTGAGTTGGATCTTCTTTATGTTGAAGATTTCCACTTCCATCAGAATACATCCTCATACAGTATTGTTGTTGAAGTGTACAGTGATCTTCTGGTTCTGCTCATTTCACTCAGCATCAGTTGGTTTAGGTCTCTCCAGGCCTCTCTATATTCCTCCTGCTAGTCATTTCTTACCGAGCAATAATATTCCATAACCTTCATATACCACAATTTACCCAACCATTCTCCAACTGATGGACATCCATTCATCTTCCAGTTTCTAGCTACAACAAAAAGAGCTGCCACAAACATTTTGGCACATATATGTCTCTTTCCGCTCTTTAGTATTTCTTTGGGATATAATCCCAGTAGTAGCGCTGCTGGGTCAAAGGGTATGCACAGTTTGATAACTTTTTGGGCATAATTCCAGATTGCTCTCCAGAATGGCTGGATTCTTTCACAACTCCACCAGCAATGTATTAGTGTCCCAATTTCCCCACATCCCCTCCAACATTTGCATCCTGACTACTTTTCCCTTGGTATTTCATTAGGGTCCCCAGATGAGGAATCCCACAAGCAGCACACATTGATCGGATATAGTACTGTTAGAGCAGTAGAATGGGAGAAGGTCTATTACAGGAATAAAGCTTAAAAGTGGCAGGATCCTTTGGAGTCACAAATGAAGTAGGGGGCAAGAGGTGGGGCAAGTTTCAATTCTCAAGAGGCATGAGGGGATCTGCACTTACTCCTTGTAGCACTTTGATATGTGTTAAAGTCATCTACCAGTCCCGTTTCATCTAATCTAATCACAGCAATAAGAAACATGCCTTCTCAGATGTTAGCACCCTGAGAAAAATACCCTTAGGTCTATGCTAGTTTTGACTCCCCTAATTATTAGATGATTTGTTCTTAATTTCAATCCCATACCCCCTCTGGGTTAAAACTACCCATTTTTTCCCAGTGAAATAAACCATTATCATGACAGTCCCATATAATCTTCATTCTGTTTATGTGTCACATTAATAGTTCCCTTGCCAAAGAACTGATTGCCAAAAATCAGCTGCCCTCAATTTTTCATCTGTGGAAGAGGTAATATGGTTCATAGACTCTGAAATCAGGGAAACTAGACTTGAATCCCTGCTACTTACTATCTATGTGGCTTTGGGAATGCCACCTAATTCCACTGGGTCTCAGTATAATCAACTATAATGAAGAAATTAGATTCTTTAATCCTTATTTAGTCCTACTGTTTGATGAAATATATTTTGATTTCAGTTTTTTTAAAGTAGGTTTTTATGGATATCTTCTGGGTTTTTTTTAAACATCACAATAGATTTCCATTATCCATGTTTTTTCCCCTCTGAGAAAACCATATAAGGTACAGTGGTTAGAGTACCCAGCTTGGAGTCAGGAAGACATATCTTGAGTTCAAATCTTCCCTCAGATACTTCCTAGCTGGGCAAGTACCTCAACTCTGTTTGACTCAGTTCCTAATTTGTAAAATGAGCTGGAGAAGAAAATGGCAAGCCATTCCAGTATCTTTGAAAGAAAACTCCAAATGGGGCCACAGAAGAACTATATATGAATGAAACAACTGAACAACACTTTTTAAAAATTAAAAAAAAAAAGTGGAAAAAATCAGTACTACCTTTCAATAGATGGAAAAATTCTGAAGACATGTAAACTTGCCATCTCCACAAAAGGATGAGTTGGGTGTCCTCTCATATTCCTTCATTTGAATCATGCTTGATCTTTATAATTTTGTTACATTCACTCTGTGTGTGTGTGTGTGTGTGTAGTGCTTTTCATTTACATAATTGTAGTTATTTTATATATTGCATCCTTAACTTTATTTCATTTCATATCAATTCATATCGGTCTTTCTATGCTTTCTATTCATCATAAACATCATTTTATGGTAATATTTTTATTATATTCATGTGCTACAGTTTCTTGTGCTACAGTTTCTTTAGCCATTTCTTGAGATCTGTGGTATCTATTTTGTTTCCAATTCTTTACAATCACAAAAAGTGCTGCTATAAATATTTGGTATATATGAAGACTTTCTTCTTATCAATGTCATCTTTGGAATTTAAGGACTGTAATGGAATGTCCGTCTTGAAAGGAATGGACATTTTAGTCACTTTATTTGAAATATTCCAAATTGCTTTTCAGTATGATCATACCATTTTGCAACTCTACTAGCAATGTATTAATGTGCCCATCATCCCACATCCTACAACTATTGCCATTTTGTGGGTCATTTTTGACAGTTTACAAGGTGTGAGATAAAACCTTTAGGTTTTTTAATTTATATTTCTTTATTATTAGTGATTTAGAGAGTTCCCTCATAGTTGTGAATAATTGGCAATTCTTCTTTTGGGAAGTATTTGTTCATAACCTTTGACTGCTTATCTACTAAAGATTGGCTTTATATGTATGTATCTATATAAACACATTTTATATATATATATATATGTTCATATATATATTCTATATATACACATATGAAAATGTATACACATATGTATATATAATTAGATCAATTTGATGCAATAATATTTTCCATTCTACCACTTCCCTTCTTATTCTAGGTGCACTAATTTTATCTTTAGGGAGAGAATACTCTTATTTTGACAATCTTACCATTATCCAAAATAATATTTTGGAACTTCTTTTGGCGATTCAGTTTCAAAGGATATTTACTAACCACACAAAAAAATCACTGTTATTACTTTATAACCACAAGTTGTTTTAGACCCATGCCACGATTACTCAGCTTGATTACTCACCTTATCAACCAGACTTGATTCTACATTGCTATTTCCTAAAATTCAAATTAACTCTCGATGGCTACAGATTACTACCACTGATACTAAAAAAAAATCAGTAGAGGTTTTATATAGTTATAAAGGAGGGGGCATGTAGGATAGTCATTATATAGACATGAAAACAAGAGATGAATATACTATGAGGAACAGAGAGAAGGCCAATTTGGCCAAAATATATAGCACTAAAGAGGAGTAATGTCCTTCAAGATGGTAAAGATACTTAAAGTTGAGATCAGAGCTTTCAAAGCCAAATAGAAGATTTTATGCCTTATCCTAAAGGCAATAGGAAATCATTGGATTTGATTGAAAAGAGAAGAAATATGTTGTCAGATCTAAGTTTAAAGAAATTTACTTTGGCTGTAGTTTGTAATATGGATTGGGGTAGTCAAGTCAACAAATAAATGGTTATATAGGTTTATTATGTGCCAGAAGCTTTCTAAGCACTGCAAGCATAATGACAGTCCTTGCCCTCAAGGATACTACATTCTAATGGAGGAAGATGGTATATGAAAAGAAACTAAAAAGGCCAAAGAATGGAGAGTATAGCAGAGAAAATTCTAAGAATCTGGAGTGCAGCTTGGAAGAGAATGGACTGGTAAGAGACCTGAGGTAGGGAGCCCAATCCAAAAGCAATAATCTAGGTGAGAGATGAGTTAAGTCTGAATTATTGTAGTAGCTGGATGAGCCAAGAGAAGGGGTTAGTTGAGAGATATTATAGAAATAAAAATGGCAACATTTGGCAACTAATAGATCATATGCAGTGAAGGGGAGTGATACTAGCAATTGTGAGATTGAAGTGATTGGTTATGAGATTGAACTGAGATTGAAAGGATTGGTTGTACTTATCTGCACACCTATGCAGAAAATGTGGAAGAATTTAGGAATCCCCACAATATGTCAAAAAAAAAGTCAGCAAAGAAAACTAAGATCAGTTAGGTAGAACACAAGCCGGAAAGGAGTTCATGAAAATTCAAAGAAAAGAGTATCTGGGAGGACAGAGAAGTCAATAGTGCCAAGAATAGCAGATAAGTTGAGGAGGATAAGAACTATGAAAACATGGTCAGATTTGGCAATTAAGAGATGACTGGTAAATTTGGAGAGAGAAGTGTCACCTCAATGTTGAGATTAGAAATACAGTTGCAAAGGGTTAAAGAGTGAGTGAGAGAAAATAAAGAGCAAGTATTTTTGTCTTTCTTCCCAGGTTATTTTTACCTTCTGAATCCAATTCTTCCTGTGTAACAAGAAATTAGGTTCTGCACACATATATTGTATCTAGGATATAATATAGCATATTTAATGTGTATGGGACTGCCTACTATCTAGGGGAGGGGGTAGAGGAAAGGAGGGGAAAGTTCCGAACAGAAGTGAGTACAAGGGATAATGTTGTAAAAAATTACCCAAGCATATGTACTGTCAAAAAAATAAAAACTATAATTATAAAATTAATTTAAAAAAATAAACTAAAAAAAGAAAGAGCAAGTAATAGTTGTACATTTGCTTTTTCAAGGACTTTGGCTGAGAAAAGAAGGAAATAGAGCTTGAAGCTTAGTGAACCTTTTTTAACACTGGGGGTATGGGGGCGTGTTTGAATGCAGTAGGAAAGGAAGGAAGGAAGAAATCACTTGGAAGAAGTTATAAGAAGGAATGGCACACAGAGAAACACACAGAGAGACAGTGACAAACAGAGACAGAGGGAGACAGAGAGAAAGACAAAGAGAGGCAGGCAGACACAGAGACAGAGAAAAATAAAGAGATTGAACATGTAGTCTACTAAAAAACATCAGGAAGAAATGAGATCAAGTACTTCTGCAGAAAGGATCAGCCTTGGGAAGAAGAGTCAGCTCTTTGCCAGAGACTGGGAAAAAGGAGAGAGGATATCAAAATGATTTGAGATGAATAAATAGAAGAGTTTATATCAAATGGCCTCAATATTCTTAGTAAAGAAAGATGTAAGGTCCTCACTTGAGGCAGAGGAGGGCGAGAGGATTATGGGAAACTTGGGGAAGAAAAGACATTGTTTGGAACTTCTAGATAACCCTTCTTATAGTGATAAAACAGGGGAGGCTGGATATCATGAGTTTGTAACCCATTAAATATGGCTAACCCAATCCAAATTATTCATTCTGAAACTTTCTTCACTGAGAGAAGAACATTTGCTGCACAAGTCCAAATCATCTGAGACAAAGGCACCTGGATGTTAGACAGCAGGGGTCAGTTCCTGGGACACAACATCTTATGCTCCCCCAATCCTATGAGAAGAAGAAGCCTCTTTCCATTGACTGCTACAAAAAAAAGTCTGTAACTTTAAAACCACCAGACTGGAAAACTTCCTATGGCAGCATCAAAGGGTCCTGCTCACTAGTGCCCCATACTGAACTGGAAAGAGAGAAGGTCTATTTAGTTCTCTTTTTGGTCCTGTAGTGCCAAGAAATGGGCTTGGGATTTGTGCCTGTTTTATTTCCATTCCTAGGCACAAATAATGAAGTCCCTGAACCCTGAATGCCAGTCAGTTATCTTGAAGACAGAATCCTAGGCCAAATGTTGTTGACAGCTCAGCAGGAAAACCTAGAGAAGCCCAGAGGCTGGGGTACAACTCCCAGTCAACTTTAGACTTAGAACTTGGTGGCACGGATGCTAGGAATTCACTAAACTATGAATCTAATCCCCTTTTTCCCAGAGTCTGAGGTATAAAGGGGGATTGTGTCTTCCAGATAAATAGGGAGTGGGAAGATGTTTGTATGTTTCTTGCTTTACCTGAATTAAATATTCCTCTGTAAAAGCTAATCTTACTGTTAAGTAGTAAATGGAATTGGAGTACAGGATACCCCTAAAATTGGGGGAATGCCATTGGTGAGTGCTTGTATTAATGGTAGAAATATTGGACACCCTCCAACTACCCTAACGCAACTAGAAAATCCTAGGATAGGGTGAAATGTAACATACCTGGCTCTCAGGCACTGGAGGCCAAGGTATTCACTATTATAGTAATTTATTTTGCATCAAATTAGGCTTTTCATTACCTAGATACAGCGTAAAGATAAGGTCAGCTAGAACTACTCTATCATAATTTTTGTATTTAGGAAGATAGGCTGTGCTCTGAAGAGAATAGTCTCCATAATTTCTCAAAGTTTTATTTTTTTCTTAACTCTCTCTATCCTTGTTCCTCAATTATTATTATTTTTCACATCATATTTCACTTTCGAAAAACATCTTGGGATTTTGAAATTCTGTTGTAAATCTTGTGTCTTTTCTTCTTTCTCCACTCTCTTCTTTCATATTTGCTTTTTTTAATTGACTTCCACCCCAGATAGTTCTGCATATTTATTATGGATGAGAAATCAGTAATTCATCATCATCTCCTCTTTTGTCATCATTTTCTCCATAGGAGGTGATGTGATATGGTAGGAAAAGCACTGGATTTGGAAGAGAGAAAACCTCGGCTTGCATCTAAACCCTGCTATTCACTAGCTACATGAATGTAAACAGGAAGTCATTTGACTTTTCAATTTCAGTTTGCTCATCTGTTAAATGGAGCTAGTAATGTGTACTAACTATCTTACAGGGTGATAAGAAAATTGTTTTATAAGTTATAAAGTATCAATAAATGGAAATTTATAATATTTTGCATTCTAAATTATTTCAAGGGTTAATTTGGCCCCCTTGCCTTTTTTCTTTTGACTATGTCTTTCTCTTTTGAAAGTTAGTCTCAGGGGGTCATATTCTCCTATGTCTTTCAAATGTGATTGATCAACTAAATGTTTGTATGCTTTGAATTATAAATCATACTTTCCCTTGTCAAATTCCTTTTCTTATTTCATTAGTGTATTACAATATTTTTCTTAAGGTGGTTAAATAGGCTTCGCTCTTCATTTATTTAATTTCACAGCATATTTAGGACTGGACTTATAAATATGCAGCTACATAGAAGCTTCCCTTTCCCACCCTAGAAAAAGAAATCCATCTATCCCATAACCTGCTTCCTGATATAAGAAACTCCCTTAGGAGACAAAGATTTTCATTCTACAATGAAAAAAAATTAAATATTTTATGAGTGTTAACACCTTACCTTAAAATTCATACTAATACATTAGTGACTGAAATAATGTCCTATCCCAAAGCAGGTTTTGATAAGGGAAAAGGTTTTGATCTGAGCCTTTAAACCTATCTGAAAAAGTAGGGTGGGTGGGTGGTATGGTAATCATAGAGAGGGGAAGGGACTATAGAAAAGTATGCCTTGGATTCCCTAAGATAAAAGTCACTGCTTTTTATAATTTTGATTGAAGTTGGTCCATTTACAGCCATTGTGTAGTTCTCATACCATACTTCCCTGACTTTACATTCCTTGTCCTCAGTGGTTTTGGTGGGGGGGAGGGGGGGAGGGAGAAGCAAGGAGAGGCAGAGATGATTGTATCTGTTAGACTGACTCTTTTCTTCCCATAAGGGAATGCTATAGTTGGCGGTCTACTTTGGGATGGGAATCTTAATCACTACTTTCTTAAAGTATCCACATACTCTACCTCATAAGTGGTTTTCCTTGGCTTCACTCCATCATATCAAGTTTGTCTGCAACACAATCACCTTATAACCATGCTATCTCTAGAAACCATTTCACATTTAAATAATATTTAAACAAATCCTATCTTGGTGTTTTTAATGGTATTAGTGCTCAGTCCAGCCATCAGATTTCATCTTTTTTCCCTCTACAGATTATTCTTCCAAAGTTAATCATAATTTGCTCTACTGCTTATGCCATATTTTTTCATCCCTAACATCTGAATCACTAAATAAATGTCTCTTTGAATCCTATTCAGTGACTTTTATTTTTTCCACTTCAATTCAAGAAGCATAATGTTCAAAACACTGTTCTGAACTTCTGGGAATACAAAGAAAATAAAACAATGACAACTAGCACCAAGTCTGTCCCTAGGAATTTACATTTTACTGTCAGGATAAATCAATTACATAGATAATTAAATAAAATATAATTTGATATTTCAATTACTTTGTAATGAAGGTTCCTATAATCTTGAGATGAGATCTGACTGGCTCGTTCTTTTTAATAATGTGAGAATAATTAATTGTGAGTCTCAAATGTGAATAATGTGCTTTGTATACATTAAAGTGCTACATAAATGATTATACTTCTTGTTATTGTCTATCTCTAACAGTGGTGATTTAATTGATCTTGAGAACTGTCCTTTTTCTTTCAGATCTTCTTTTTCCATGTTCTACTCTTCTTTTACTCACAGAACTTGAGGGCAACCAATACATGCTCTATATATGAAAAAAAAAAAAACCTGTTCTCCTCTCTTCTGGCTTTTTTTTTTCCCAGAATATTGGTTTTTCCCAAATAGTTTGATTCATCTCTTTGGCCTGCATAGTTAGTGTAGATGTTTAGAGTGTCCTTTTTCAATATTTTTTCTCAATCACTTCTTTCTCCTTATTTATTCATCTATCCATTTATTTATTTGTTTATTTATCTTTATTCTTGCCTCTCTCCTTTCTAACTTTTGATCTAAAACAAAAGCAAAATATGTGTTTCAGTCTCTGCAAATTCCCTAATGCCTCTTCTATAACTCACTGCTATTCTTTTCATCTTCACCAGTCATCAATGCATTCTCGCTTCATGAAATTGACTTTAAAATCACCTCAGTACACTTTCTCTATCCTTCCAGGGTGGAAAATAAAAGATTACTTTGCTTTAAGTGTGGTTGTTTGGGAGTTTGGGACTTGATAATCCTATAATGTGTTTATAGATTAATCTTCTTATCCCTGTTTTTCAGCTATTACAATGGGGGTAGAAAGAGACCAAATGGCTTCCTAAGACCTCACAAATGGTCAATAATTGATCTAAAATTGTACTCAGTCTCCTGGCATTTAAATTCTAAGACCATTTGGCCAAAAATCCAAGCAGATATGTCAGGAACAGGAATGCTGGCACAGTGGTAACTATTGTAGTTACATGTGTAAAGGCCAGCTTCATCCTTGTCACCTGAAAAGTAGACAGGAACAAGAAAGACCTGGGGAAGTACATAGAGAGAGGAGAGGATCACTCCTGATCAATAATCTATTCAATAAAAACAACAGTAGTTGAATGGGAGCTGTGGAGAGGAGAATAATTTAACTGTGGGAAGGGAGTTCTAGACCTATAATTTAGCAGTGTGGTAACATATCTATAACTTACAATGTTAATGCAATTGCCAAGGCACTGACAGGTTAAATGATTTACCTAGAGTTAAACAACAAGAGTATGTCAGAAGCAGGACTTGTACCTAGATCATTCTGATCTCTATCTTCTATTCCATAACACCTCTCAATAAAGTGAATATAATAAGAACTGAAGTAATGACTATTGCTTTTTCTTTATGTATTTGAATTTAATAGAAAAAATTTTTAAACTTATGCTAATTTAGAAATGCATTTTTAATAATATTTAATTCTACGGCTTGGTTAAAATGTTTTAAAAATCACTTTTAAAAGTCCTAAATCAAATTTTTCTTTGCAGTTAGGCAGGCCCTATGTGCCAATGATCAAGGAAATCAATTTGAAAGAATATATATATATATATATTTAAATGAGATGAACCAAATCAGTTTCAATAGAGCAGTAATGAACTGAACCAGCTACACCCAGTGAAAGAACTCTGGGAGATGACTATGAACCACTACATAGAATTCCCAATCCTTCTAATTTTGTCCTCCTGCATTTTGGATTTCCTTCACAGGCTAATTGTACACTATTTCAAAGTCCAAATATTTTTGTACAGCAAAACAACTGTTTATATATGTATACATATATTGTATTTAAGTTATACTCTAACATATTTAACATGTATTGGTTAATCTGCCATGGGGGGGAGGGAAAAATTAGAACAAAAGGTTTGGCAATTGTCAATGTTGTAAAATTACCCATGCATATATCTGGTAAATAAAAACTATTAAAATATTAAAAAAAGAATATATATGTTAACATAAACATATCTATATTCACATGCATCTTTGTATATAATATAAATACATCATATATACCTATAGCATTATATATATATGTATATATATATATGTATAAGATATGTGGGCATATTTATATGTAATGTATATGTATACACATAAAAATAAAGATATAGATTTATAATATGCATTAATATACATATTATATTATCATGTCATCATACACATAGATATATGTAATATGCATATATATATATATAAATTTCTCACTATATTTAGATATGTATTTTGTTTATGACTATAGATTATAGCTAAAGCCAAACTATAGATAACATGGACTTCAACTATAAGTGGTCCTGTCATACCTCATTATGATATAGAGGTGACCCTGAGATTTCCAAATCCATATTATCAGAACAAAGCTTCTATTATGCTGATGCCATAGAGAGCGAGGAAATAGTTGGGCACAGACCCTGCAAAATACTTTGTCTTCTATGTGAATACTAGTCTAAGTACAGAATGCCTCATCACTAAAACTGTCCACTAGGTGATGGTTTTTTTGGCCAGAACAACCCATGCAATGCTTATCATATTTAGCAATTCAGCATTTCTGTGGTTTTAAGTTAGGTGTAAAAATAGGGTTTGAGTTATGATTAGATGATGGTTAGAGCTTGTCTCATGTTTATGTATTTCCCACCTATCATTTTGGTCTTCAGCTGTCCATTTTGATTAATGTTGAAATAAACCTGCTACAAACAAGATTAGCCAGTTTCAGGCCACAATTATGATATGATGTGTTACATGTTAGTACACTGGGTTTAAAAATGTCCATAAAAGAATGATTCCTTGAAGTAGTTACTGATTTCCCTGAATAATATTATACATTCCAAATATTCTAAGGATATGATTATTGAAATTCATTGTCATTACATCTCAACATAGATGTCTTAATGACTTTTAGATTAAAATATCCAAAGCCAGATACATATATATATTTTCTCCAAATTCATAGAAATGATATCTCTGACTTAACTATTTTTGTCATTGGCACTATTGACTGAATGACTAAAATTGATACCACCTAATTGTCTATATTTGAAATCTTGACCCTTCTCCTTATTTCTCACATTTGGTTATGGGGTTTTTTTTGTGCCAACTCCTGTTTATCTTCATCTCTGCAATATATCTCATATTCTTCTCCCTTTTTATCCCCACTGACATCACCCTGGTATAGGCAAGCCCTCATGATCATATCTTGAGATTGTTGGCATAGCCTCCTACTAAGTCTTCTCTTGATACTTTTTCCATTCACTCTTCATAACAACAATAACTAATATTTATTTTAAAAAAACCTTTAAGGTTTGTCAAGTATAGATACATATTTTGTTTGAACTATGTAACACTCTAAAACAAATACTACTGCTATTATTATCACTATTATATAGATAAGAGGCCTCTAGTTCAAGGAGGAAATGTAATTTATCCATAGTTACACAAAGACAGAAGAAGGGTTCAAACCTGGTAGTCTCCTGGCTCCAGGTTTAGCACCCTTCCATGTTTATTATATCATGGTTTCATACCAGATTTACTCATTTTCTTTATCTGCAAATCTGTTTCTTTTCCTCAGCTCATGACATAAGTGAATCCCTGTTTTCTTACTGAGTAAAATTTAAACTTCTTTCCCCAGCACCCAGGGCCCTTCACAATTTTGTACCCTTATTCTTCAGACTCCTGCCTTCCATATACTATACATTCTAGTCATACATAATTGTTTTCTTTTCTTTCATAGCACTGTAGTTTTCCATCTTTTTTTTTATTCTGTCATTGGGAAGTTGTGTAACTTTCAATACAAGTCATTTCATTTCTCTGGGCTCAACATTTCTCATATCCTGAGACTGTTGGGATAGCCTCCTAAATATAGGGTTATTACTGTACTACAGGAAAAAAAATGACTATGATGAATATAGAGAGGCAAAGGAAGATTTCTTTATATGAACTGATAGAAACTGAAATAAATAGGTCAGGAAACTGTATATATATATATAATGAATACAACAATGTAAATGAAAAGAACAATAGCAAAACAATTGAATATGAAGTGTTCTAAAATTTTAATGACCAACCTTAGCCTGAAGGAAGAGAGATGAAAAAAAAAACCATTTATCTCTCACTCCAAACCAAGGGGCTCCCTTTCACCAAAGTGGCAAATTGATACTGAAGAAAGAGATTGGTTGCTCTACTATGATTATAAAAGTCCTTTAATAATTAGCTGGGTTACTTAGGAACTATCTAGGGCAGCTGCCAGATGATTCAATGGATCTCTGATTGGGGTGGCAATCGGACTATTCAGTAAATCCCTGCAAAAGACTAAAAAAGTTCCATGATTATTATAGAAATAAGATACAAAGAGAGGAGGAGCTATAGAGCATCATGCATACATTAAAGGAATTTTGATTTATTGCTTATACTGAGCTGGATTCCAGAGTGTTTCTAAGTGCCAAGCCAATGTAGTTGGTTAGGTGTTCAGACACTCACGGCCATCTGCTAATCAGTTTGTATAAGTTCCCAGATATATATGAGGTTATTTTTCTGGACACTGTGGCCTTCCATTGACTTTCATGCCCTTATTATGGCTTTCATTCCAATAGAAATTTCATATTCTATCCATGAAGTCCTTGTTAAAGCTTACACCAATTGGGACACCACAATACCCTTCTCCCTTCTTTGTAGAATTGGGGAAACTCTCAGTGTGGAAGACTTCAGATAACAGACTTTTGAAGGTTGGTTAGTTTTATTGAATTTTACTTTTCTCTTTTGTTTTGTTGTTATTAGTTTTTAGGGGAAATAGTTCTTTCAGAAGGGAAAAGAGGGTTGAGTACACTGGAAAATTTCAGTGATACAAAGAGATGAATAAAATGCACTGGAGGGAAATACTTGGTATGTTTAGCCATAATTCCTCTTCACTTTAAGATTGACCCAACTCCTTTTCTAGTCATTAATAACTTTGATGACAAATTTTATATCACATCTTCCCTGAAAGCCATCACTGGTTTCATCTAGTAACATAGTTATATCCTTTTTATTCCCTCTTCTTTGCTCTTTGGATCACTAATAGTATTGAATCTTTCAAGACTGCAGCATTCTATGGTTTTTAGTAATATAGCTTCATTTCTTCATAAAACAGTCAAAGTAATAAGAAGAAATGTTTACGGTAGGTTATAGTGAAACTCAAATAAGCCAAGGAAATGTAGATGTTATGGGAGCCAACTACTAATGGCTGCTGAGTATTATAGAAGGCACCTGCTAGAGACTCCTGATCAGCAGAATAGATCCCTTCGTGTGAGAGAATGATAATGATACAAGGAGATTGAGAGGCAGTTCCATTCTCTGACCTCTCTCCTTGTCCTTTTTGCCTCTGATTTATTTTATTCCCAATTCATAAGCCACATCTGTTTCAGTAAAGGCTATTTATACTAGATCAGATGCTACTAAGGGAAATGATCAAGAAATGGCCCATTAAGACATATGAAGATAAATGTAAAAATTTTAAAGCATAATTTAAATTTTAGTGTGAAAGTCCATTAGAAAAGCACAAAACAATACAAAGAAACTTTTCAAGAAGATGACACTAAATATTTAAATAATAATATAATCTCAGATAATAGAGATACAGAGCAATGATATTGAAGGCATAAAGAATAATAAGACCCACTGGTTCAGGGTTCTAGAGCATCCTTTCCCTTTTAAAAGCCCCAATTCTAGACTCATATGAACCAGGTTCTATCTTAAGGAAGGACAAATCAGATAAAGCAATGTTAGATCCTTTCTCATTGCATCTGGCTCATTATGGTGTCTCTCCCAGAGTAGAAATCTAGAAACACTCTCTTAAAAAGTTTAGAACTAGAACATGACCCAGAATCTACCCCAAAGTGAGTCTTAGAGTTGCTTCTAGAAAAGTACTCAAAGTATACAGTAGCTCAAGTATAGGATGGTTATTTATTTTTTCAACATGCCAAAAAATGCTTAATATTTGAGACTTATAAGAAGTAACTGACAAAGACTTAAAGCATGATACAAATGCTTAAGCATGAAGAAGTATTTCATTTTCACCTCAGTTCAGCACTTTCCAAACAATTCTTTCATATCTCCTGGCAAGCCAAAGCAAGATTTGGAATGATCCTCTTGTTGCTGGTCATTTTGTCCTCCAAGAATCATCATTATAGCTACAAGAAATACCTTTTGATGCCAGTTTCCCAAACCTGACAATGACTCCAAGACCTCTTGAGACTATAATATTTCCATCAAGGCTGAAGACTTCATCTTAGAAATGCTGTGTAGCCACCTGTGCTCAGAGGAAAAAAAACACAAAGCGTAAGAGGCAGTCAAGACTTTGACATCCAGTTTCAAATTCACCTAAAAAAAACCACGTTACTGTCAAATACAATATTTGACAAATAAATAAAAACATACATATAATTGCAGGGAGTAAAAATACAAAGCGTCTCTTCTCCACATGAAAGTCCAGGGAGAGCTGCCCAAGTTCCCAGCCAGAATAGAGAAAGAAGAGATGGACAACAGAAATTGTCTCTTCCTTTAAAATCTACTGAGTGGGGAACAATCTTCTTTAATGAAACCTCCTTCCTTCCTCTCTCTCTCACATAGGGAACCAACCAAAAGCTTTTAGTTGTACTTATCTCTTATCAATGAACCCACCCAAAAGATCTAGAAGGGGTTCGGCTCCACACCTTGTCTCCAAGAAGGGATGACCACTGTTAAACTAAGCAAAGGGATAGAAGCAGTAGCTGTTTGAAAAATGGTTATCGGTTCACTTTGCCTGGAATACAGGATACATGAAAGTAATTAATGAATATAACTGGAAAAATAGATTGAAGACAGACTATTGAGTATTTTGACTGCCATCCTAAGAAGTTTGAACTTTATTTAGTAGAACATAAGAAGTCAATGGGGCTGCTAGGTGTTAAAATGGATAATACTTATCCTGAAATCAGGAAAACTCCTCCTCATGGGTTAAAATCTGGCTTGAGACACTGCTCAGTTGAAGACCAGGCAAGGCTTTTAACTCTGTTTGCCTCAGTTTCCTCGTTTGTAAAATAAGCTGGAGAAGGAAATGGCAAACCATTCCAGTACCTTTGTCAAGAAAACTTCAAATGGGATCATGAAAAGTCACACATAACTGAAAAAATTTCTTAACAACAAGGAACCTCTGAAAGCTTTTGTGCTGTGGAGTGAAATGATAGAGCTATGGACTAGGTAAATAAGTCTGGCAATATTTTACAGATGAATTAAAATGAGGAAAGATTGGAGGCAGGGAAACCAGTTTGGAAGCTACTGCAATAGTGCAAAGCAGAAGTCAAGAGGACCTAATTCAGCTTGGTGAAAGTGTGAATAGAAAGGTGGGACATAAATGTACCTTTACAAATATACGCTTCCCCATTTATTACATCACCATACTTACATAGTGCAATCCATCAGTGAAGTCAGTCCAAGAGTTTGAAGCCAAAGTAAATTTACTTTTTTCCCTTCCTTTTTGTACAATTGTGCTTCAACTGAAAATGAAAAGGATTTCTCAAGCAATCCCAGGATGATTAATGTTAGTATTTAGTCCCCTGAGATTCAGGGGCAAATTTTACAAAGACATAAACTCTAATAGGTCATGTGTATCTGTGTTCATTACCTTTCACTGAACTCTGGAGCATGGTACAGAGTGTCCTTTGGATGGAAATGTTCCTCTTGAAACTAGGCTTAGCTTTGAAGGATCTACACATGACAGGGTAATGTTGCAGTGTTTCAATATTCCTTTAAAAGGTAGTTCACCTTCCACATTGACCAAAGCATACATATATAGGGGGAGAGATTAATATTCTTAGGAGAGGAGAGTATTACCATAATTAAGAAGGAAGGACAGTTGATTGCAGGGGATGGATTGGGGAAGCAAAGCAGCAACTAATACCAAAAATCTTAACAAGGGTACCTATATATGATGATGATAATGGTGGTGATACTGTTTATGATGATGATGAAGATGATGATGATGACAATGGCCAGCATTTCGATGCCTTTCTAACATTTGCCAAACACTTTACAAATATCCTGAAAGGTATGTGTGGAAGGTATCCCCATTTTACAGATGAGAAAACTAAGGCAGACAAAGATTAAATGAAGTGTCCATTAAATAGTCAGTGTCTGAAGCTGAATTTGAACTCAGGTCCAGTGTTCTATCCACTATTCCCAAAGGTACCTCTTTCCTTTTTAATTGGGGAGGCATTATTTCACAAAGTGACACAAGTTTCAGCTCTGATTATATAAAAAGGGAGAGAACAAGAAAAAGAATGAGGTGAGATTCCTTTATCATAAGGCAGAGTGACTCTATTTTTGCCAACTGCTTGTTTTGGTTCTCCTTGTGTTACATATGTTTGTGTGTGTGTGGGGGTAGTTCATCATAAAATATGAGCTACTAACTTTAAAAGATTTGGCTTTCAAACCCTTATGACCAAGGCTTCAGAGATCCAAGAGCCAGAGAATCTACTGATTCTATAATCAATCAATGATTCAATAAACATTAAATGCTTGCTATGTAATAGGCACTGTGCTAAACTTTGGAGACACCAAAAAAATGGCCAAATGATAGTCCTCGACCTCAAAAAACTTACAATCTAATAGGGCAGATAATATGCCAACTAATGTATACAAAGTTAGCTTTATACAGGACAAATAGGAAATAATCAACAGAGGGAAGACACAAGAATTAAAGAGGGGTTGATGAAGGCATTGTGCAATTTCAAATGGGGTTTTTCACCCTTGCATTAGAATGGCACTTTTTTTTTTAATGAGACTCAAAATCTGGGTTCAAGGAAGATGGGGAGAGGTGGGGTAAAGCAATCATTCTCCACTGAAAATTTTCTAGAACTACTCCTCATAATAATGAACGAGAACAGCATGTAGCTAGCTTAGGATTTCCATAAAAAGGCTTAATACTTGTCAGAGACTTTGCAGGAGACAGATTCACCTCATGCCAGTCCTATCATTAGCTACCTGACCTTCTCCATGTTTATTTTTCCACAATCCGGAACAATCCTATTCTGATCTCTTTTTCATGATGCCTGCCTAACCCTTGATATTTCTTTACCCTGGTGAATTCTCTGGCTTAACCCTGGCAGGGCATTTTGGCTCTCCTCTCAGATCAGAATAAAGGGGACCTTGTATTCTCTCAAGCATGTTCTCTCCTTTAGGCTTGTTAATTGCTCTTAATCACCAGCAAAAGTCAGCCTTATCTCCAAACAGGGCTGAGCACTAACAAAGATGCCTTTTTTTTGGTGGGTGTTGGGAAGGTGACCCTTTTGACTGTTATTCCCAACTAACCAGAATCTAGTTTATTTTACTCATTCTAGACAACACCTAGGAACTATATTGAATCTAATAATTATGATGTGAATGCAGAAAAATAAAAAGAAAGAACCATGGGACCTTGGCTAAATAAACTCAGGAAGACTGATCTTTACACCCTGCTTCTGACTCCTAATCACCAAATCTTACCATCATTTTTCTATCCTAATCCTCATTTCAATCCAGAGATACCATTTTTCTTAATCACATTCCACATTTCTAATGAATCTTTATTTGTCAAAATTACCTCCAGATTTTATTCTTGATGTCTCCAAGTTTTTGTTTTTGACTTTCTTTTCTTAACTTTCTTCCTACAATTTCACTTATTCACATGCTTCCTTCTACTATAATTCCACAAATAATTCCCAAATCAAAAGCAACAGTTATGATTCCTATTTTGAGCTATAGATTAATTTGCAAAATATTTACTAAACATCTACTATGAAGAGCATAGTACCAGATGTTAGATAAGGTAAATAAGTCATAGTTCCTGTCGTCACAAAATTTACAGTTTGGCTGAGAAATAAAAGTACAACACAGATAACTATAATACACAGTATTATATAAGTGCTTTAGAGAAATTATGAGGGGGAAATTGATACTAAAAGGAGGAGTTCAAAGAATGCCTCACCCCTTTAGGCTCTCTCATAGCCTCATGAATCTCAAAATCAAATCCATTCTACTGTTCATATCTCATCAATACCCACTCTTCCAATGAGAGCTCCTCTGATTAAAAGGCTGAGCAGAGAGCTCCTCTTAAATTCTTCTTTGAGGACTTCCAGGCATGGAGTAAGGATATCGGAGAGGACACATATTTCTTTCTAACCTTCTTCTATAATCCTCAGACTAATTCACAAATCCAGTTTCTGAATTAGCTCTGGATGGGTAGAACCTACAAATATTGGGAGTGCAACAAATTACCAGCACAAGATAATTTTGAAGATCACCAGAAAAGGTCTGTTTTAATTAGAAACAGAAGAGAAGCAGCCAGCATAAGCTGCTGAGCACAGATGCCAGCGCAGACAGCGAAGAGTCCTGGGGTGATGCAGACTTCACATGAAGGAGAATATACAGGGAGGGATCTACAGGAATCTACAGCAGTGTTGGCCACTCTGCCTTGGTTGCAAGCTAGTAGATTAGCAGAGATGTTATAAAACATGCAACATAAACACAAAAGATCACTAGTGAACTCCAAAATACCAGAATCTCACAGGACCTGGCCACACACTCACCCAGCACCAGGAGTGAATCAGCACTGACCCAGTGCAGCTGTGGCCACTTGGAAATCCTCCCCCACACTAAAGGCAGACCTTAACTTTAAAAAAAAATGAGTAAAAAAGTAAAGAGCACTCTAATGATAGACAGCTTTTATGGTGAAAGAGAAAACAGATGTCAAACTCTGAGGAGACTACAAACAGATCATCTCCAGATTAAACCCCCAAAGGTGACATATCACACAAGGCTCTCCTAGAAGAAATTACAACAGATCTAAAAAGAGAACTGGAAGAAAAATGGGGAAAGGAAATGAAAACTTTGCAAGAAAGTTTGGAAAAGGCATATAACTCATTATAAGATAGATTTGATAAAACTGGAAAAAGAAAACACCTCTCAGAAAAACAGAATTTGTGAAACAGAAAAAGAAAATAACTCCTTAAAAACAGAATTTGTGAGATGGAAAAAAAAATTCCATAGGACAAGACAACTCATTTAAAAATTGTGTCTCAGACACTTAACACTTCCTAGCTGTGTGACCTTGGGCAAGTCACTTAATCCCAGCCTCAGGGGGGAAAAAATTTCAATTGGACAAATACAAAAAGAAGTAAAAAAAAGTAAATGAAGAGAATAATTCACTAAAATTCAGAACTGAACAAATGGAAATGAATGACTCAATGAGAATCAGTCAAGCAAAACCAAAAAAAAAAAAAAAATGAAAAAAATAGGAAAAAAATGTAAAATACCTACTTGGGAAAACAACTAACATGGAAAACAGATCTAGGAGAGACAATCTAAGGATTATTGGACTCTCTGAAATCCATGATGAAAAAAAGAACCTAGACACTGTTTTTTTAGGAAATCATCAAAGAGAACTGCGCAGATATCATAGAATCAGAAGGTAAAATGACCATTGAAAGAATTCACCGAACACCTTCTGAAAGAGACCCTTCTGAAAAGAGACTCCAAGGAATATCGTAGCTAAATTTCAGAACTGTCAGACCAAGGAAAAATATTACAAGCAGCCAAAAAGAAACAATTCAAATACTGAGCAGCCACAATAAGGATTATTCAGGACCTAGCAGCTTCCACTTTAAAGAATTGAAGGGCCTGGAATCTGATATTCCAAAAGGTGAAGTAACTTAGAAATAAATTACCCTGTTAAACTGAGCATCTTCTTTCAGGGAAGAAGATGGACATTCAATGAAACTGGTGAATTCCTTTTATTTTTTTGATAAAATCTTCACTGAAGGAAGGAATCCAAGGTCTGAACTATTTTAGATTTGTCCATCTTGCACCCAGTATCAAATCTCTTCCCTCTTCCTCCCCTTTTCAGCTTCCTTTTGTGTATTGTCTTCTCCCATTAGATTGTAAATTCCCAGAGGGAAGAGACTATCTTTCTTTTTTAATATTAGTATAGCTAGCCCTTAGCATAGTGCCTTGCATATAATAGGTACTTAATACAAATTTATTCAGTGCCTGATTAATTTTAACCTAAATCAAGATTAGGGACATCTCTTCTTTTATGGGCTGAAAGAGCAAAGTTGATAATGATTATGACATTTTTGAGGGATGGAAGATGGTGGAAAGCTTTTAAATGAGCTCAAGTCAGTTCAACCTTCCATTAAATTAAAGTCTAAGTCAACTGCTGGAAGTATGGATGACAGAGATATGGTTGGAGTGAATGAAAGTGATGGGGGAAATAGAGTTTGGATTAGCTGCTATGGGGGATAAGTTGGAGAGTAAATTGAGGTAAGATAAAAGGGTAGCTAAACTTGCAAAAGTCTGCATGAGATGATGTAACAAATAACTATTAAATTGAATTGAATTCATTGAAGTAGAAATTATTGATGCTACTTTCTGCTCCAATAAAAGTTTTCAAAGCCATTTTGAATATATAAAATACATTTTCATTTACGAAGCAGCATGAGATAGCATGGCTAGATCTTTGCTTTCTTTGCCACCATCCAAGGGCTCTCTTGTCTGTATCCTCAGAAAATGCTTGACTGGTAGTACAAAGGAATTTGAAGCAAAGGGATAGTGGTTTTACTTCAAGCCAAACTGTTGATTCACTGCATAACCAGAGGCAAGTTGGGCAATTGTCATGTGCAACCCAGGTGGAAAATCATCTATAGATGAAGAGTTCATTGAAAACTGACTCTGGAATCAGAGCCAATTTTTTTTCTGAGTGAATGCCTTTAAAAAAATAAAATTAACTCTTATTCTTTATTTAAATGCTATAGGCCAACTTTTTACAGATCCAGGGAACTCACCAATTTCAACTGGGAGGGTCTAGAAGGTCTGGAACCTTGGGAATTGTGAGAATCCCAATGTAATTATCTGGAAAAGCAAGAGTATGGTCACCATCTGTCTCTTTAGAGCAGAGATGAGTGTCATGTGGAATATTAAATGAGCATAAGACATGAGGATGAAAGAAATAACTGATTAATTTGGCTCTCTGTCCTTAGAAGCTCAAGGCATTGATAAATATAAAGGACAGGAGCTGGAGCTATATAACACTCCCAATAAAGAGAACTCCTATCAGAGCAGTTTGGTGAATTCCCTAAAAATTAATGTCTTAGAGAGTTCTCTAAAACTTTTAATCCTAGAGAGTTGTCTTCAAATGTTAAATGAGTCACAGCCAGTAAGTGTCAGAAAGTCACTTGAATCTTAGGGCTTCCTAGCTCTGAAGCAAACACTCAATTCACACTATCATGTTGCCTGTTCAAATGTGTACACTCATACATACACACATTTATATCCATGTGTGTGTATAAACATTAGAATAGAAGAATCAGAAGGATCTATAGAGCTCATTTAAAGTGACCTAAGATTAAAGTAGAAGCTCTTAAACAAGTAAGCTCTGAATACCTCAAGTGTTAGAAATAATTTAGCTGGTAAATTGTTAGAACATATATTGTTAGAACATATATATATATATATATATATATATATCTAGAATCAGTCACAAGGAGTTGGATTTTGTGGCAACTCAACTCCCCAAATCTCTGAAATCGTTGTTGGAAAAATTCAGTGAATTCCTAACATAGCATGTTTTTCTCATTACTCAAGCAAGTATCCCTAAGTTGGAATCCATTCAAATGTTTCAATCAACTCATTCACCTAATTTATAATCCTGATTTCATAGAACAGATCTATAAGTCCATCTGATTTACCTGAATCTTCTCATTTCATTCTATGCTTATTATGGAATAAACTACTCAACTACTTTGTATGATTATTTTTTTTTGTATGATTGTAGGTATCTATTCACTCTGATTTCTATTAAAGGTTTTTTCAGAGAACCCCGATATCTATAGCAAGATATAATGGGAAAATAATTAGACTTGCAGTTAAGAGAAATTTGCTGTGTAATTCAAGCTTTGACACATTCCTAGAATGACTACATACAAGTCACTTAACTTTTTATGAGTCTCATTTTACTCATATGTAAAATGAGGATAACAATATCTCTTCAACCGGGTATTGTGAGCATTAAATGAGATGCTATTTATAGTGTGCTTAGTACAGGCTAGGTAGCAATTGAGACAAAAAAAATCTCTTCACCTAGTCCAAAAAACCTAAATAGCTAAATAAATAAATGCATTAATAATAAAACAATGAATTAAAAATAAATGAATTAGTGAATAAATAAATAAATGAATGAATAGATGGATGAATGAATGAATGAATGGGTGAATAAATAAATAAATTTGGGAGGGGAAGAGCCTCAGGATTTCTAGCCAAAGCTGAAAAGACTGCTATTACAATCCTCTCTCACTTAAATCCAATTCACTAGCATGTTATGGCACCATCTCCTTGATGTTATGGCCCTCTTCAAGAATGAAGAGTAACCCTTTTCAAAAACAATAAAAACAGTGCTTATTCCCTTTCTCCCTTCAATTAATCAAACATTTATTAAACATAGAAAGGCCAAGTTCTGAGGGATAGAAAGACAACAAATGAAAGAACTCAGACTTTCAAGAAGCTTCCACTCTAAAGCAGAAATTTAGGCCTCCTTATAATGTCCTTCATGGGTTATAGTGACCAGAGGTGAACATTAGTATTTGTGCAAGTGATTTATGTTTTACACAACAATAATGGCTTCATTTATTCCCCAATCCTTTTTCCGATCTTTATGTCCAATACTTTCTTGGTAGTGAGTTTGTTGACATTGTTGTTCTATGTGTACTTTTCATCACAGCAATGTGTTGGGCTGAAGTCTTCAGGAAATGTACAATGATTAAATACTTGGTCCCTTTCTTGGAACAGAAGGGATCCATCACACTTGCATCAGTGCAGCCAGCATTTTTTCAGCACCTGCTGAGTGGGTCAAGCATGGTGCTGAACACTGGAAATATAAAGACAAAAAAGGGAACAATTTCTGTTTTTAAGGAGTTACATAGTTGTAAGATTAATACAGTAAAGGTGGTTAGTATTATTTGAGAATGTGGGAAAAAATTTAACTTGGAGTCAGGACAGGTCTATTCTCAGATCTTGTCTCCCTAACTCATTAGCACTGGGACTACACTTCATCTCTCAAATTCATTTAAGAAAGAAATTCATTCATAACAAGATATGAGGGCATCCTTTCTATGTAGAGATGCAGGAGACTAGTTACTATAGATGGTCTTGGTGATAGCTTGCAATGAGAATCTTCTACTTTCTCACTCTCTTTCCCTTATAAACTGTGTTTTTATTAGTTAGCATGAGAAAGAACTTCTTAACTAACTAAAAGGAACTTGTAATTGAGACTATGGCAAATGTGGCATTGAGGTGTGAAGCAGAAATCAGTTGCCTCTCTCTCCCCCACTGTGACAACATCCAGCTCTTAATTATCTAACCAGTGAAAAATAAGAGCATAAGAAGCTCATTCATGTTTTGCTTTGGAATGTATTTGATATATATGGAGTTGCCTTTCTATTTATGTTCTGATACATTTACAATTCCAGACTGTGTACACCTTGCTGGTGGTTTATTATTTGGGAGGCAATTCAGAGGCATGCTGGAAACTAAGTGCTGCTGAAGCTTTTCATAATCCTTAGAAATTCTCCATAAGGATAAATAAAAATAGAGTCATTGTGCTGACCTCATTGTTGTTCTATGAGCAAAGAAGAATTGCAGTGAATCAAAAGAAACATGAGATACACAAATTTATTTTTAATTTTTTTACTTAAAATATTTTCTGCAGTTATATGAAAAAACAAAGCTTTTTGTTATACATGTATATTCATTTTTATAGATTTTCTCATGAATAATATTGGAGGGAAAAATCAGAACAAAAAGAAAAACTATAAGAGGGGGGGAAAAAAGAAAGAAAGAAAAAAAAGTGAATATAGCATGTGTTGATTTACATTCAGTCTCCATAGTTCTCTCTCTGGATATAGATGGCAGTTTCCACCCAAAGTTTTTTGGGATTCCCTCAGATCATTGAACTGATAAGAAGAACAAGATTGCTATAGTTGACAAGACACACAAATTTAGAGACTTCTCTATCCCAAATGTTCATAGTCAGACACACTTTAACTGGACTCTAACATAATCACATGATTTCAGTCCTCTTTGAGAATGAAGGACAACCAGGCAGAGAACAAAGAACTAAGTGTATGGATAGTAGAGTGCAATGGACAGAAAACTAGGCTTGGAGGAGACTATATGGAGGTAAGAATGAATATTAAATCCAGAGTCAGAAAGACCAGCATTCACATTCCATCTCCACACTTTTAGCTTGTTTACAAAAACTGCTAAACAAAATCTGTGAACTCTCATTCTGGGGCATTTATCAAATGGGTTTAATCATTTTTGCACCATCCACCACACAGGTTTGTTGGTAGGAAGCTTTTTTCTATGTACAAACCTAAGCATAAATCTTCAAGTATTTCTGGACTAAAGCATTCACTGAAGGATGTTATCCTTTGTGACCTTCTGAAGCTGAGCCCAGGAACCCCTCCTCCCTTCTGACTCTATGGAAATACTTCCATCAGATATCTGCTGGCACATCTGTTAGAAGCACTTCTAGAAATGTCCTAATGAGATTTTTCACCCCCTGAATTATCCTGCTGGAATGTTATTGTGTAGTCTGAATAGGGAAAAGTCGGGTGAAATGTCAGTCACTAAAAAGTGATATTTCCATACCGACAGGGCTTTACTTTCATAAGAAGAGAAAAAGTGTTACTCGGCTCTGTTATTAGGCTATCCCCACCCTCCAAGCCTGGGGGTCACTGGCTACATGGTGTTGATTTCCCGATTAAAAGGAGGAGATGCTTTTGTGACTGGATGGAGTAATCCTTGGCCACACAGCTCCATTGTCCCAGTAGAAATGGGGGATAAGCTTCTCCCATGAGCTCCTTCATTTCCGCAAATGCTGAAAAAACTCCCTAGCAACTCCAACACAGCTTGGCATTGAGTTGGAAGGATTTGTGAGGTCATTCTCCTCCCCTTCTCTTAATTCCTCCCACCTCTACTGCACACACACACACACACACACACACACACACACACACACACACACACACACACACACTTTGTGCAGGGATTATATGGCAGGCAGAGAAAAGAGCAGGATAAACCCAAGCTGGACAAATGAAGAATGAGACTCAGTCCAAGACACTTTGTCCCTAATTGACTGTACAGGTTTCCCTTCCTTTAAATTGGAACAAGAAGTTAGCTGCAATCTACCTGCCAAAAGAATAATGATAATCTGTATTATTTGTATTTAAAATGTTTCAGCCCAGGAACCTAAATGCAGTTTTACCCAATTAAAAAAAATATAATCAAGGAAATCCCTTTCTCCAAAAATCCATAACTTCAATCTAGTATTAAAAGTGTAAAACCATATCTCTGAAAATAAAAACTTTCCCTCACCTTAATTAAAGCAACAATCATCTGGTGCTGAATAGGATAAGTCCTACTTGATAGTCAAGGCAACAATTCTCTGTATCTGAGAGACACCAGGAAGACTCCCCTTCCTAAAAATAACTGCTCTGTTGATCTATAATGGATAGCTGAAATTACACTATTTGAAATCCATTTTTCTGTCTAAACACATTGTCTCTTTAAAAAAAAAAAAAAAAGTACTTCGGGGTAGGTAATATGTGAAACTTTTAATACATAAGTGTTCATTATTTAATCAAAATGTATTTTCTTGCTAATAATAACAATTAGTATAAGACATTTTGCATGCTAGCTCATTTGATTCTAAAATCTAGGAGATTGGTAATATAATTATTCTTATTTACAGATGAGACTAAAAGTGAGAGAGGTGCTCAGTGTCATACAGATAGTAAATATCAGAGGCAGGACTTGAATTTAGGGCCTTGTGACTATAAATCCAACATTGTCTCTACTGTTCTACCTTGCTACACAATGGCAATCCGAGAATTCCAGAAGACTGGAGAAGCTGGAAAGAGAAGATAATAAAGGGAAAGGGAAATACAAAAAAATAAATAAATAAATAAGGCATGATGGTATAGTCAGGTGTTAGGTTCTTACTAAATGCTAAGTCAATACTTAACAATTCTCTAGTTCACACCTTTAGTTCTGAAGAGGAATTTACACAACTTTTAAAAGGAGCAAGTTCATTGGTTGAAGTAATTTTCCCACAAGCCCCTGAGTTCTCACACGCCCATTCTCTAGGAGGATAAAAGAGGGCAGCATTGGGTTTGGAAAGTGAGACTACTCTGGGACAGAGTTGGGACCGCTTTCTGGAGGAAGAAGAGTCTAGTCTGGGATTGAGTTGAGACAGCAGTCCCCAAGGACAACTTAGAGATGACCAGACCTTTACAATTCAAGAACTTTACATATTGGCACCCACAACGTGGGGCAAGGACTTTTGCTTATCCTGGCCAGGGCTTATTCTGAGCCCTTCAGAGGAGCTAGCCCGGACCTTGACAATTAGGGATAAGAGAATTATTAGATCTGGAGTCTTGGGAGCTGAATTCGAATCCTGTCTTATCATTTGTGTGACTTTATTTGTCATATCATTTTCCTAGGGCACCAATTCCTTATCTTTAAAATGAAAGAGCTAAACTAGATGATTCTCTAAAATCTCATCCAGTTCTAAATTCTATAATCTTAAGTGCTGATGAGAAAAGGCAGATCTCTTTGATTAAAACTGGTCTGTCATGAAAGTTAGAATTGTAGTAACTAAGATGTCACTAAACACAAGAATATTAATTTATTAGAGAAGAAGGACAATTCTGTAGGTTATAAGTGTCTGTTTCATCTTTCATATATATTTTCATCATCTCATATATAATTCCAAGGACAAGAGTAAAAACAGGGAACCTGAGTACTGCTTCCTATGGAATTCTGATATATTATGCTTACAGATGATTTAGGCTTAGAGCAGGAGTTTTTCATTTGGGACCCACCCATAGAATTCAGGTAGTGGTAAACTGGTTCATTAACTTGAATGGAAAAAATTATATTTTAATTTCAATATTATAGGTTTTCTTTGTAATTCTCTATTTCATTTTGTGTAATTAAAAAAAAATTCAAAGGAGTCTATAGGCTTCACCAGAGTGCTAAAGGGAACATGATATACAAAAAATATTAGTAAATAAATTTTAAAATAAGCATTCATGTTTCAAGAAGAAAAAATAGAAACTTAAATCTATTGAATTTGTGATTTAATATTCACTTCACAATTATTAAAATATTGTGGCTTTGACATCCAGAACTTTCTATTGTTCATTTCAGCACTTATCCTGAACATCTGAAAAATACTCTCTCCCACCAATCCTGGGACCATAATTCAGATCAAAATGAAAATTTGAGTTATAAGAGAGCCTTTTTAAGAATGCTTTGTTTTTACTTCTATTCTTTTTTAGGGCAGAAACTTAAGTAAAACCTGAAATGACTATTCATTGAACTACAGAAAGAAACATTCTTGATACAATAAGCATTTTGTTAAATGATATAAGGCTACAAATTCTGGAAATCAAAGTATTACAAAGCAAACATTGGTCATGATGGTTTGTGGGACTTAGTTCCTGAATTCCTGATTATTTGATCATTTGATCATTATTAATTGCCTTTCTGGGCCTGTGAAATATTAAACAGTATCACCTTTTGTTTTGGTTGTTTACCTTATCAAGTTCATTATCAAGTCACCATTTTGTTTTGAGAAATATTTGAAATCCAAATGAAGAAGAACAAATGAATGACAGCAAAGAGACTGAAACAAAGTCCATGTAACAAAGAAAAATATACTGGCTATTCCAATGCATTCTACCTAACTATTATGGTTATTAGCATTCTTACTGAAATCAAAGAGGTCCAAGAATTTGATACAATGGGATTAAAAAAAAAAGAATTCCAAGATCCACACTGATGTAAATCTCAAATAATTTTCAGAAGGCTGACATATTCAAAAGCTCAAATTTTCATTACAACTCACTGGCAAGTTGAAAAATATAATCATCAATTCAACCTTCGGCAAACAAAAAATATATATAATTGCCCAGAATCAGGGATGCTAAAAGAGGGAATATTTATCCATTACCCAAATCCTTTGAGTAGAAAATTCTCTATATTAACTGTGGCTTATTGGTGATAATATAAAGCAGGAACCTGATGGGTCCATACACTTCTGAGTACATTCCCCTCCAATCCAAAAGGAGTCTGATTCCTACAGGTGATCAAAACCCATAACTATATGACCAACTGGCAAGAGGTTTCCCTTGCTGCTAGCTTTTCTCCCTCATTTATCAATGCCCCCTCTCATACCTCACTCCCATGTAGCACATATTCCTCAAGCAGTAGACTTATGTCCAGTGTGTCCAGCTGAATGTCAATTGTCTTGGCAGAAGCTGTTTCTCCCTTCTGCTCACTGGATTTCAACAACTTGGTTTCTATCCCTTATCTTCCTGAGTCTGTCTTCCTTCTCTTCCCTATCTCCCCATTGCTATGTGAAATGTTCAATAGGAATGAACTCCATTCTACAATTAGGGAGAATGTTCCTTCCTCAGAACTCTAAGACTCAGGTCAGAGTGAAAGAACTACCAATGGAAAGATTGGTAATCAATAAACCTTCCCTAAAAAAAGGACCAAGAATGATATCATAAAGTACTCACAGGCAGAGAGTGGACAGAAAGGAGGTTTGCATTTAATGTTACTTTGTGGGTCATTTTCTAGTGGATTGTTGGAAAGGAACCAAGGTGTGTGAACCAGATGTAGTTTCCATATATAGAAGTCCAAATTCTGGCTTCTGCCATTTAGTACTTGTGTGACCTTCACCTTTAGGGAATTAATTTTCTCATCTATAAAATATGTGTGTTAGATTAGACATGCTCAAAGATATCTCCCAGCTTTAAAATTCCATAGTATTAACATTTTTCATTTTATTACATTGATAAACCTTTCCATTACATACACACACATACATACATTTACACATATACATACACAGAGCAAGGTAAAAAGTACTTTCTACTAACCTATTTTTAGATGGCATCAAATATCTATCACAGATCCAGTTATCTGTGTATCCTGGGAGAGCAAGATGGGACAGTCTACTAGAAAACCTTGACAGTGCAACTATCTAGCATAGATAATATATAATGGGACTGGCTTTCATATGACAGGAGTTTCTGAACCACTGGGACACTTTTTGTCAACAGTAAGGTTAAGAATAACACATTTCAGTACCTATTCAGTCCTGTGGTATAGTAGAAAGAGCGATCATTCTTAAGTTGGAGAGTCTCTATTTAAATCACTTCCTATGTTTATGATTTTGGTGAGGAAAGTTAGACAAGCTGGTCTCTGAAGCCTCTGAAGTCTCTACATCTATGATCACCACTTCCTACCCACAAACTCTTCTGAGATTAAACGTAAAATTATATAGCCACCAAGGACAAGCAGGATGTATTTTCATGTAAGAATCTCTAGCTTCCCAACTTTAGTACTTACTATTGGTATAAGTCATTTGCTTGCAGAAATTGCTTCATATCCTACGCCATGGTTTTCCTATCTGTAAAATAAAAGGATTTAATTCAGTGAGAATTTATTAAGTAATAACCACATGCTAGATTCTGTCCTAGATGCTAGATATACTGCCAGAAATTCTATGTATCCCTAACGCCACCCACACAATGAACTTGGGCCCCAACTGAAGAGGGGCAGGGTATGTTTGCAGTGCATTGTGAATTCTGGACTGTCTTTTGCTCCCCTATTTTTTGTTCAAAGGGTATAACTGTGTGCAGGTAAGGACTGTGAAGAAAGGAAGGCCTTTTAGTTGTTTCTCATGTGTGGCTAATGCACTATTCTATTCTCCATCAGGAGAAAGAAAGCAGCCCAACTTCTTCCATGCCAAGGGAATATGTGCACATCCATTGGCATGAGGGACAGCTTGAGTTTATTATTAAGAAATTTCAGTGAAGTGGTGATTTTCTTATTTATCCATATTTGTAAAGCTCTGGTGATTTGATGAGGTAGTGCTAGTTCATGTCCTAAGAGACTAAGCTCCTAATTTCCTGTCCAACTTCTTGTGTAACAGTCCAATCTAAAATGATCAAAAACAAAAACAAACAAAAAACAAAAAACAAACCATCTTGACATGAAAAAAGCAACAGGGTATTAAAGAAGTACAATGCACAGGAAGAATAAGAAATGGTCTTGTGGAGGAGAGAGAAGAGGAATGCTCTCAGAGCCTGCCTGTAGCATACTTCAAGCTTATTCCTGGTAAACATCTTGGGAAGAGGAGGTGAACATAACATCCCAGCACAGTCAGGGTCCAGAGCACTGTCAGCAATGTACAACCTCTGACTACAGGAAACCTCACCAAGGGAGGCGGGGAGCAATACCCCATCCAGTTTTGACATCAAGGACTTTACTTGGAAAAACCCCAGCTGTGTACTTTTTTTTTGAATCTTCAGCACTCTCAGTCTAGATTCTAGTAGGCCTTGGAGCCATTGTTTTTAAAGTAAACTAGGAATCAAAGTTTAAACATTCAGCGGAAAGGAGGAAGACTTAAGATACCTCTGAACCCTGGCAATGTTCATTGAGCTCTAGCCCACATTACTTTGTCAATCTCCACCTGCCTCTTTGCTTCCTCAGGGATGATGGTTTGTAATGTCTGGTTTTATGACTGTGTCCGGAGGAACTGCTGGACATAGACCTGGTGACAGCAAATAGTCAGCATGCATGTCTAGAGTTTACAGCAGTAAGTGACCAACTGCTATTCCTGTGTTTTAGGGTTATTATGAAGTCCATAAACAATTCTTGGGAATATACTGGAATACTCACTTTGGAGAAAAATGGGCACTCATTTCAGTGATAGAAGTTCAAAAATGTTGCTCAGCTATTATTTACTGAAATAGCTATAGTATAAGAATGTGCAGATATAGCTAGCACAGACAAGTTGTTTCTCTGTTTCTTTATCTCTGTCTCTCTATGTCTTGTCTCTGTCTCCCTCTCAATTTCTTCTCTCTCTGTCTCTCCCTCTCTCCCTTCTGTCTCTGTCTCCCTGTCTCTGTCTCTCTCTCTCTTTCTCTCTCTCTCTCACCTCTCTGGTCTCTCTCTCTGTCTCTCTCTCTCTCTGTCTTTCTCCCCCCCTCTCTCTTCTTTTTCTCTCTCTCTCCCTCCCTCTCTCTTCCCCTCCCTCCCCCTCCCTCCTTCCCTCCCTCCTCCCTCCCTCCTTCTCTCCCCCTCTCTCTTCCCTTCCCTCCCTCCCTCCTTCCCTCCCCCCCCTCTCTCTCTCTGTCTCTTCCTCTGTCTCTCTCTCTCTCTCTCCCTCTCCCTCCCTCCCTTCCCTTCCTTCCTTCCCTCCCTCCCTCCCCTCTCTCTCTCTCTCTCTCTCTCTGTCTCTTCCTCTGTCTCTCTCTCTCCCTCCCTCCCTCCCTCCCTCTCCTCTGCCTCCCTCCCTTCCCCTCCCTCCCTCCCTCCCTCTCTCTCTCTCCCTCCCTTCCCCTCCCTCCCTCCCTCTCTCTCTCTTTCTCTCTCTCTCTCTCTCTCTCTCTCCTCTCTCTCTCTCTCTCTCTCTCTCTCTCTCTCTCTCTCTCCCCACCCCAAGAATCTCCCTTTCTTTGTGTATGTGTGTGTGTTTCCCATGAGAAGACAGAAAAAGAAAGGGAGAGTCATTTGCAAAGCTCCTCTTTCATAGTAGAGCAGGAATCATTCAGAAAAATATATATACCATGTAGGAAAAGCTTATTTCTAAGAAAGCAAATAGAAAAGGGGATAGATACATCCTGGGGAAGCAGTTCCCATAACTGGAAGTCTCTATAAAGAAAACCAGTTATTGAGATGAATCAAAAGTTATGTTTGTTTAAAAAAGTTAAAGCTTAAAAAAAGAGATCCAAACCCAAATTTTTTTTTCCAGTTTGAAAGGATTAGACAAAAGAGTCAAAGCCCTGTAACAGAGCTCTTTTTAAAATGCAAAATGCTTTCCCAGTAATGATGGACTTTTTAGAATGAATGAAAAAGCATTTATTAATCACTTGCTATCTGAATAGCACCGTACTGAGTGCTGAGGTTATGAATAGAAGAACAAGAGAGTCATTGCTTTCAAGGAGTTCACATTATAATTCGGAGATTGAATAATATAGAAGAGAGTTGGAAGACTGATAGAAAGGCCAACTGACCTGTAAGGCACTGAAGTACTCACTCAGTATTCCTAATCCAACCTCCAGTCATTATTGTTACACTCTGTTCTAAAACATGATTTGTAAACTTGACATTTTTGAGGCTGATTCTACTATTCATGGAAAAGAAAACATTAGGTACTTGAGAAAAGCAATATGGTATGAATGAAGGAGTCCTGTATAAAGACCTGTAATTTATATTGTACTTTTAATGTTAACAAACTCAGATCCAGACACACACGCACGCACGCACTCACACATACAACCTCATTTGATTACAACTTAATGAGGCAGGTACTACAGAGGTTATATTATCCCCAATTTTACATGTGAGGAAACTGAGGCTCAAACTGAGTTTCAAAGGAATCTGAGGGATATAATTTGCCTGTAGTCACATAGCTAATGTGTGTGAGAGATTTGTACACAGGTCTTTCATACATAAGTACACCATTCTTATCTACTATATTACATTGTTATTCCATTGTTTCAGTTGTGCCTTACCCTTTTTGACCCCAT
Organism: Sminthopsis crassicaudata; assembly: GCF_048593235.1. NCBI lineage: Eukaryota > Metazoa > Chordata > Mammalia > Dasyuromorphia > Dasyuridae > Sminthopsis > Sminthopsis crassicaudata. Next base: position 221,214,727 of record NC_133617.1, on the reverse strand, counting down.
TTGGGGTTCTCATGGCAAAGATACTGGCGTGGGCTATCATTTTCTTCTCCAGCTAATTTTACAGATGAGGAAACTGAGGCAAAGAGGGTAAAGTGACTGTTTCAAAGTCACATAGCCAGTTACTGTCTGAAGCCAGATTTGAACTCATGAAGATGAGTCTTCCTTTATATGCATACAAAGTACTAAAGAAAATATAATTTCTTAGAGTGTGAAGGAGTATCAATAATAAAAGTCACTTTTGTATACTTGTTTGTTGTTTGTCCTTGTCCTAATTCCCTACAGTTATGTGGGTCTGGTGCCTTCTCTGTCTTGTGAGCTGCTTGGGGATACAGAGAAGTTAAGTTTGCCCAGAATTTAAAAAAACTGGTCTTTTTTAAAGGATTCACATACAGGTTCTCTAGACTCCAGGACACGTCCTCAAGCGGGAGCAACCATTCTGCCTCTCACAGGCATTTGCACTTTACAAAGTACTTTAAAATTTTTATACTTTACAAAGCATTTTCCTCATAGCAATTCCTACTGTAAGCTACTGAGTATAGGTTATGCCCTGGTTTTAAGATGAGGAATTTCAAAGAGCTTATTTGCCACTGGTTACACATCACAGACATGAGAAAGTCAGGGCTCCAACTCATGTCTTCTGACTTGGTTCAATGCTCTCTTCATTCCATCAAGCTGAAATTCAACACTATCTCTAAATGCAAGAGGAGGGGTAAACAAGCTGATTGACTTGCCTCTTAACTGGAAGTCAGCTTTGATCATCCCCTACTGGGTAGCTGGTTACATGTTTACACAACAAAAGGAAAACAAAGTCTTCC